>NC_086120.1:23250643-23408143 GCF_963921235.1 Mobula hypostoma | reverse complement strand
TGTGTTGAGAAGCCTCTTCTCGAGGACTGGTGTTCCGGAACACTTAGTCAGTGACAACGAACCACAGTATGTTGTGGAACAGTTTCAGTCATTCCTCAACATGAATGGAATAAGACATATTGCATCTGCCTCATACCATCCAGCTTCAAATAACTCGGAAGGAAGTTTTGTCCAGATTCTAAAGGACAGAAGGCCATGGAAGTGAAGGCAGGGTCCCAGGAAAGATAATGTGGCTGTGATAGCGTGTCTGGGTGAGAACGGGGTTGAAGAGCAGGAGGGCAGCAGAGATCACAGAGGGCGAGCAGTGATAGAGGGTTTCACTGAACTGCCTTGGAAAGGATGAGCTAAACTTCTTCAGGGTAGAAATTTATCAGTAATTGACCTTTCATCAGGACAAGAAATATTTCTTTATGCACTTGGTCTAAATAACACAACAACGTCGTACGAATCAAACGGCGAAACTTCAGGGCAGAATCTGTAACAACTATTGACAGTAAAGTGAGTGAAGAGGAAGGAAAGGCAAGAGGCCTGAGTGAGAGTAAGAGAATCCGAAGACACGTAGGCTGGGCTTCAAATGGATTTGATGCAGTGTCAATTGCAATCAGAATAAGTGCATGGAGCTGTTTCTAATACTGTACGTGTCCCTTGTGCCCAGCACAAAAACTGTAAGATTATTGTCCTTATTGCAAAATCCTATGCATTTACTTTTAGGATGCCGATTGGATGCAACAGGAATTGCGAGTTGCTGTGCATTATTTGCAAGTACAGTGCGCGGACTGCAAGCGTTTGCAACGTGTGCAGATTACACACTGGATAATGTGCACGGTCAACATGCACTTGCATTTCAGGCGCTGGGCTGTGGGTATCGTGTTGCAATAGGGTAATAGGCACATTTCCGTGTCAGCAGAGCGCACGGGGGGTAACCCGCGACGCCTGTGCGCCGGCCGCCGGAGTCCCTGGAACCGCCACACCTCGCTCGCTCGCTCAGCCTCGCGATACTTGCGCTTTAAAATGGCTACAGTGTAGCCGGGTGAGTGTTGCGAACGTCATCCGGTGCCCGCGCCGTCCCCGCGCCCGACCCCCCGTGGGAGGCAGTGTGCGTCCGGACCGGGACCGGGGCTGGTGCCGGGGCCCGAGCCCGAGCCCCTGCCCCGCACGCCGCGGTGAGTGGTTAGCGCACGCCGGGGCTCCCCTCCCGAACGCTGCAGCCGCGCTTTGGACGTGCGCCCGGAGCGCCCCGTTTCACCCGGGGAGGACGCAGCCCTCCCTGTGTTTTGTTTACATTTCTGGTCGGCGCTTTCCCGCCCACTTGGGGGGGGGGTCACCTTTCCGCATTGACTCTCCAAACCCCCCCAAAATGGAAGGAATTCCTCCCGCACTGGGGCTGGGACAAGCCCGGGGCGTCCTTTGACCGTTGCCGCTGATGTAATTCCTGGAGGTGTAGAGACTGAGTTCGGTGTTTGCATCTACATTTTTAAGGTGACCGGGCCGCCCGGCAGTTGCGGGTAGTGCGAAGGTAGGCTGAACTTTCGCGAAGAAAACCCGGAATCGCGAACCGGGAACTATTAGCAAATTTTAAGATGTGTGAAACAGTTCCGAATTTGCGTTGATTTCGACGGGGCTGGGTCGGGGGTTGGAGGTGTGGGGGAACTAGTTTCGTGGTCTTCTGACATTGCCCGCACTTACTTTTGAACGTGCTGCAGCAAGTTACAGAATCAGAGTTGCACAGCAAGGAAGCGGGCCCTCCGGCCCAACGCCGGCTACGGCGCCTACCTAAACCCAGCCGAGCTCTACGGCTTCCAATGGTGGCTCATTCCGTAGTCCTACCACCCTTCGTGTGCAGGGGAGGAGGCAGTTGCCCCACGGATGCCTTCAGATTTTTCTTTTCTCACTTTGAAGTTGTCTCTCGTTTTACACTCCCATTCTCCGACGGATGAGACTGACCATCCGCTTTACAAACCTTTAAGGTTTCTCCTCGGCATTATGTGCTCCAGGGGACAGTCCCAGCCTGTTCAGCCTCTCCTTATAATTCAAGACCTCCAATTCTGGTTAATATCTCTGCACCTTTCTCGGCTTAATTACAATCTGAGTGACTAGAACTGCACTCAATATTCTTGAATTGGTGTTTGGCCTCACCAGTACTTTGTGTGATAGTAACCATGACTCCTGTATCTAATGCCCTGATGGATCTAACACTTTCTGTATCGTCCTTCTACCTGTGCCTCTGCTTTCAGGAAACAATGCACCTTTGCCCCTTGGTCTCAGTTCTACAGCACTCTCCAGGGCCCTATGACACACTGTCTGAGCCGTGCCCTGATTTAGCCTACCACGGTGTGACACCTCGCAGTCTTTGAGTTAAACTTCATCTGCCATTCTTTGGCCCACTTTTCAAGTTGATCTAGATACAATTATAATCTTAGAAAACACTTCGTGGTCCACTTTTATAGCAGTTTTGGTGTCGTCTGTAACTACATTGCTAAGTGCATTCTCACTGAAGCAGTTAATATAGATGACAAATGACAGAGAGTCCAGCATTGATCCCTGCTGGTACCTTCTCTTTCCCCACTGGTGCTATTAAAACACACAGTTCAAGCAGGATAGTTTTATGGAGTACTTGCTTGCTACCTTGTAAGCACTATGCCGTTGTTTAAAGTACTGACGAACCTGGGTGTGAGGTTCAAATGGTTTCATTGGCAAAGTTTGCAGATGGCCAGATATTTGGTAAATTTCATGCTTCAGGTAAATCTACCAACTTTCTAACTTGCAAATGACCTTCACAAGCAAATAACAGGGTCTCTTGAGCTTCTATTACTTGCGGTAGAGTTGGTGCTTCCTGGTGAGGTAGGTACTAGTTGTGGTTTGTGCACTATTTGGGAAATAGGAATGTTGAAGCAATGTAATGGGATTGGATTAGCTCGACCTAAAGGCTGCCATTGCAGAATTGGTGGAATTGTAGGGTTTTTAAAATTTAAAATATCACAATAATGCCAAGTTTCAGATTTCAAGAGCAGCAAATCATAACTCAATTACTCCAGTGATAGCAAAATAAAAATAGAATCATGTGTTCCACTTGTTAGCCTGTTGACAGCACATTCAGGACAGTTCTATCCGAATCCACAGAGTTTGCAGAACTTGTCAATTTAAGTGCCTGGGAGCCGTTAAAAATTCTTCAGCAAATGGTTGTCTCCTGAAGCTGTATCTCGGTGAAGCTTTGACATTGAACGTTGACCGCTGGCCTCTGATAGAGAGCTGGTTTGGTTGTACAAGAGTTGGAGAGCTTACCCGCTGTGTCATTTCAAAATGGCTCAGTTTCTTATTGGGCTGTATTGTATTGCTGGTCGGCTGTTACTTAGTCCTGAGCCTTGATGGCTCTCTTGTATTCATTTTGGAGTATCTGGCTGTTTCACACTGATCTGGTTTTGTGTTTTCCAATTCCATTCAGACTTGGAGCTAGAAGAGCCAGCATTAATTGCTGAAAGCCAGCTTATAAATGCCATAAGCCTGAGTTTAATAACGCACTCTCAGAAGAAAGCAGATTCTAGCAGTGATGTTACTCCTAATGCTTTCAGGTCCAGGGATCACACTCATACTTAACAGATCTTTGAGCTCCCTGCCTCCAGGCTACCAAACTCCAGTAATTCCTATGGTGGGCCTGTTTTCCATCGCCTTTTCCTGTTCTACCATACCCCGTGATTGATTCATCGTTGATGCCAAGTAACAGGCTTGCTCCCAGCCTAGAGGAAAGTACATATAGTACTGCCATGTTCAAAGTAAACACATTATTAAAGTACATATATATCACTATATAATAATAGTAGGCATCCGTTAATCTTGTGAGACCATGGATTTGTGCCTTGAAAGGTTTCCCGGGCACAGGCCTGGGCAAGGTTGTATGGAAGACCAGCAGTTGCCCATGCTGTAAGTCTCCCCTCTCCACGCCACCGATGTTGTCCAAGGGAAGGGCATTAGGATCCATACAGCTTGGCACCGGTGTCGTCGCAGAGCAATGTGTGATTAAGTGCCTTGCTCAAGGACACAACACGCTGCCTTGGCTGGGGCTCGAACTAGCATCCTTCAGATCACTAGACGAACGCCTTAACCACTTGGCCAACACTATATACACCCCCGAGATTGCACCCAACAGGGCGGACAGACAGCCAGTGTGCAAATACAAAAGAGAAAAATAAATATCGATAACTTGAGATGAAGGGTCCTTGAAAGTGAGTCCGTAGCTTGTGGGAACGGTTCAATGATGGGGTAAGTGAAATTGAATGAAGTTATCCCCACTGGTTCCTGAACCTGTTGTCCGAGCCCTGAGGCTCCTGTACCACCTTCCTGATGGCAGCAGCGGGAAGAGAGCGTGCCCTGGGTGGTGGGGGTCCCTGATGATGGATGCTGCTTTCCTGCGACAGCACTGTGTAGATGTGCTCAATGGCGGGGGAGGCTTTACCCGGGATGGGCTGGGCCTTGCACATGCCCTACTCCCCTTGCGTATTTGGGTGGAATCAGTGACCACTAGGGGTTAAGTGATGTAGAATTGCCTTCAGCAACTTCATCGCAAGAATGAAAAAATTGCAAGGGCTCCTATTTTATCATAATTTAATAATTTGTGGGTTGGTATCCATGCAAGTCATCACAATGTCATCTTTGAAAGTATGTTCTAAAAGGTTTAAGTATAAAATAAAAAACCTAAATTATTTCCAGTTTTCTCAAATTGCAAAGTAAGAGATAGTTTGCGTGTTATATTTGGGACAAAAATGTGTTATTTTGCAACTTCCATTTTTTTTTGCATTGAAAGGTAACTGTGATATATTAGTAAGCAAAATATGCAGTTTTCCAGCACCCTTGTTCAAAAACAGAAAGCGAAAGTGTTGGGAACATTCAATAGGTCAGGCAGCAACTGTGGAGAGAGGAACGAGGATTAACACCTCAGGTTAATGACCTTTCATGTGAACTGATGCTTTAAGGATGTTGCCCTTTTAAGGGATTAGTACATGTTTTCACCTTCAACAATTCCCACCGCTGTCTGTAAGGAATTTGTACGTTCTCCCCGTAAACCTGGTGGGTTTCCTCCAGGTGCTCTGGTTTCCTCCCACATTCCAAAAACGTACTGGTTGGTAGGTTAATTACTGGGCTATAACTGGGCAGTGCTGGCTTGTTTGGTCAGAATGGCCTGTTACTCTGCTGTAATCTCTTGAAATAAAAATTGCTAGGATTGCCCTTTTATTTACAACAAATTTTGCAGCTGCTTCCATTTTCCTTGAGCGCTAGTTGACTGAGTAACCATAAATGTCACACACTATCCCCAAACACCTCGTTACTTCTCTTGGCTCTGATTCTTTCACCAGATCATCTTCGTCACCAGTATATGTTCTTAGTGGCTGCTTAATCGTTAAAGTCTGTTTCTGAGTGTACAGTTGATGTCGGGCAGCACAGTGAGGTTATATTCAGGGTTCTCTACACAGCGCACTGGAACATGTATATTTACTTTGTTGTCGCTAGAGCGTACAATCATCACAGCGATATTTGATTCTGCGCTTTGCGCTCCCTGGATTACAAATCGATAGTAAATATTAAAAATTTAAATTATAAATCATAAATAGAAAAGGGAAAGTAAGGTAGTGCAAAAAAATCTGAGAGGCCGGTCAGGATATTTGGAGGGTACGGCCCAGATCCGGGTACAATTGTATGTTGCTGCAGTTCTTAAAGGGGCCAAGTCTTAAACTTCAAAGGGCCATATATTAGAATGAAATCATTACAACTTTGGTTTTTAAATGGAGCTTGGACCAGTTACTCACACCGTGCCTCACTGTAATGCCACTAGGAAAATTTTTGCATACACTATGCAAATTAATTTGTTTATTTGAATTAAGTTTGCTTAGTTTTAAACTCTAGTTGTCCAGAGTTTTAAAACCTCATGCTGCATGCATAAGTTTGAAAATGATTGATGTCAATCTCCTTCAGTGTTGAAATTGTGCAGTGTCAGTAGTGCACATGATGAAAATGATGCTCGGTTTTACTCATCTTGGGTTCTGATTGAATATATTAAGGAAATAAATTGCATTCAAAGTACATTTATTATCCAAGTATGCATACAGTATGGCTTCTTCATGAGTAGCCAGGAAAGAAAGAAAACCTGGAACCCGTCCAAAGGTAAAACATCACAACCCCCCCCCCCATGTGCAAAAAAACAAATTGTGCAAACTGCAACAAGATTATCAACCCACCCATGCACAAAAAAAAACAAAATCGCGCAAATGACGATAAGAAAGAATGAGCGAAAACATAGAATATAAAACACAAAATTAATCATATTCAGTTCAGCTTGGCAATCATTATCTGCAGGCCGCCCCAATTCAAAGTCCAAACCGCAGACCCAGAACTGTGGGACCAAAATCTCAGCCTTTCCTCTTAACAAATGTCCAGTAACTAGGAGCCCTGATTCTGTTAAAGTTGGGGTCCTATGCATGAACTTTAACTTTATTTGTAAAATTTGGAATATAACTGTGATGGGAGTAGTGTTTGGTAAATTACTTCCCAGTCTGGTGACATCTTTAGTGTTCTGGCCTTTTTCTGCAGTGAATTTTAACAAGACTATAATAATTCAAACTTCTTTTCTCTCTCTCCCCCCAGACAGAAACATCGGGACAAGTGGTTTTGCTTGGAGTCTGGTGTCAGCTCCTCCTCATTCAAGCCGGCGTCTTACGATGAGCCCAGTCCCAGAGCTGGCAGAATCATGTCTCACAGTACGGAACCAGAAAAGAGGATGGTAGCCGCCACCCAGTCACTGGAGGGTATGAAACACTGAACAGGTTTATTAGCCCTTCAGGCAGAATAGTTACATGCAAATGTTCAAATGCTGACAAGTAAAGACTTAAGTATCGTTTTGTTCTTGCTTTAATAGTGACGTTTAAGGCACCAAAGGAGGCTTAATTTGTAATTAGCTCTGCAAGTGCTCAGCAATCTGATTTGTATGTTAGATTGCACGAGTGAAAATGCAATAAATTGAGTCTTGGTTTTTATACGCGATTTGGATCTACTTGTAAAACTCTGATTAAGTTATGACTAACTGAGTTGGGAATGACAAACAATCTGCTAGAAGAACTAAGTAGGTCTATACAGGGAAAGGAATTGGTGGCGTTTTGTGTCGAAGCCCTGTATCAGGACTGAGAGTGGAAAGACCATAGAACATAAGATATAGAAGCAGAATTAGGCCATTTGGCCCATTGAGTCTGCTCCACCATTTCATCATACTGATCCATTTCCCTCTCAGCCTCAATCTCCTGCCTTCTCCCCATATCCCCTCATGCCTTGACCAATGAAGAATCAACCTCTGCCTTAAATATTTGTAAAGATTTGGCCTCCACAGCTGCCTTTGGCAACAAATTCCACAGATTCACCACTCTCTGGCTAAAGAATTCCTCATCTCTGTTCTAAAAGGATACCCCTCTATTCTGAGGCTGTGTCCTCTGGTCTTAGACTCTCTTATCATCCTCTCCTCATCCACTCTACCAAGACCGTTCACCATTCGATAAGTTACAATAAGGTCACCCCTCATTCTTCTGAATTCTAGTGAATACAGGCCCTGAGCAATCAAACACTCTTCATTTGACAAGCTGTTCAATACTGGAATCATTTTTGTGACGCTCCTTTGAACCTTCTTCAGTGTCAGCGCATCCTTTTAAAATTGAAGTGCCCAAAACTGCTCTCAATACTCCGAGAGGCCTCACTTTATAAAGCCTCAACATTACATCCTTGCTTTTGTATTCTAATTCTCTGGAAATGAATGCTAATAACACATTTGCCACAGACTCAACCTTCCTTTTAGGGAATTCCTGCGCAAGGACACTCAAGTCCTTTTGCACCTCAGAAATTAGATTTTTCTCTCCATTTAGAAAGAAGTCTACCCTTTTATTTCTTCTACCAAAGTGCTTAACCATACATTTCCTATACTGTATTCCATCTGCCACTTATTTGCCCATTCACCTAATCTGTCTAAGCCTTTCTGTAGCCTCTCTTATTCCTCAAACCTACCTGCCCCTGTTCAGTTGTCTACAAACTTTGCAACAAAGCTATCAATTCCACTATCCAAGTCATTGACATATAACATAAAAAGAAATGGTCCCAACATAGACCCCTATGGAACACCACTAGTCACTGGCAGCCAACCAGAAAAGGCTCCCTTTATTCCCACTCTTGCCTCCTGCCACTCAGCCAATGCTCTATCCATGCTAGTATATTTCCTGTAATACCATGGGCTCTGAACTTGTGAAGCAGCCTCATGTGCGGCACTTTGTCAAAGGCCTTCTGAAAATCCAACATCAGCCGTTTCCCCTTTTGCCCATCCTGCCTGTTATTTCCTCAAAGAATTCCAACAGATTTGTTGGGCAAGATTTTCCCTTGAAGAAACCTTGCTGACTACAGCCTATTTTATCATTTGCCTCTATGTGCCGTGAGACCTCATCCTTAACAATCGATTCCAACATCTTCCCAACCACTGAGGTCAGACTAACTGGCCTATAGTTTCCTTTCTACTGCCTCTCTCTCCTCTTGAAGAATGGAGTGATATTTGCAATTTTCCAGTCTTGTGAAACCATTCCAGAATCTAGTGATTCTTGAAAGGTTATTACTAATGCCTCCATAACCTCTTCAGCCACCTCTTTCAAAACCCTGGGGTGTGTGCCATCTAGTCCAGGTGACTTATCTACCTCCAGACCTTTCAGTTTCCCAAAAACATTCTCCCTAGTTATGGCAATATGGCACGCTTCTGATCCCTGACACTCTGGAACTTCCAAGGGAGGTGGGTTGTGGTGACAAAGGATTCTGAGATGATTGGTGGACTGAGGAGGCGCAGAAGATGACATGCACAGAGAATGATTAGCATAGATAGAGAATTGGTTAACCAATCGAAAGCAGAGAGTTGGAAGGACAAACTCCAAGGCAGAGTACAAAGTAAATGGCAGGATACTTGCTAGTGTGGAGGAGCAGAGGGATCTCGGGGTACATGTCCACAGATCCCTGAAAGTTGCCTCACAGGTGGATAGGGTAGTTAAGAAAGCTTATGGGGTGTTAGCTTTCATAAGTCGAGGGATAGAGTTTAAGAGTCGCGATGTAATGATGCAGCTCTATAAAGCTCTGGTTAGGCCACACTTGGAGTACTGTGTCCAGTTCTGGTCACCTCACTATAGGAAGGATGTGGAAGTATTGGAAAGGGTACAGAGGAGATTTACCAGGATGCTGCCTGGTTTAGAAAGTATGCATTATGATCAGAGATTAAGGGAGCTAGGGCTTTACTCTTTGGAGAGAAGGAGGATGAGAGGAGACATGATAGAGGTGTACAAGGTAAGAGGAATAGATAGAGTGGATAGCCAGCACCTCTTCCCCAGGGCACCACTGCTCAATACAGGAGGACATGGCTTTAAGGTAAGGGGTGGGAAGTTCAAGGGGGATTTTAGAGGAAGGTTTTTTACTCGGAGAGTGGTTGGTGCGTGGAATGCACTGCCTGAGTCAGTGGTGGAGGCAGATACACTAGTGAAGTTTAAGAGACTACTAGACAGGTATATGGAGGAATCTAAGGTGGGGGCTTATTTGGGAGGCAGGGTTTGAGGGTCAGCACAACATTGTGGGCCGAAGGGCCTGTACTGTGCTGTACTGTTCAATGTGCTATGAGTTGAGGTACATGGGTGTTTCTCTGATTGGCTGTCAGTGATGAACAGTGTGCAGGGGTCAGTGCTGGGCCTGCAACTGTTCACAATATACATAGACAAGCTATCAAGGTGACAAATGGAATGTTGGCCTTCATTGCTAGGAGGATTGAGTTTAAGAGCTGGGAGGCTATGCTGCAACTGTACAGGGTACCGGGGAGGTTGCATCTGGAGTTCCGCATGCTTTTCTGGTCTCCTTACTTGCTGAAGGATATACTGGTTTTGGAGGCAGTGCAGAGGAGGTTCACCAAGTTGATTCCAGAGGTGAAGGAGTTTAGAATATGAGGAGAAATCGAGCTGCCTGGGACTGTACTTGCTAGCATTCAGAAGATCTTATAGAAACATATAAAATTATGAAAGGGATAAATAAGATGGAGGCAGGAAAGTTGTTTCCACTGATAGGTGGAACTAGAACTAGGGGACATTGACTCAAATTTGGGGAGGGGGGGAGTAAATTTAGGATGGAGATGAGGAGGAACTGCTTTTCCTAAAGAGTGGTGAATCTGTGGAATTCTCTGCCCAATGAAGCAGTGGAGGCTACCTCAGTAAGTATATTTAAGACAAAGTTTGATATATTTTTGCATAGGAGGGGAATTACGGGTTATGGGGGAAAGGCAGGTAGGTGGAGATGAGTCCATGGCCAGATCAGCCATGATCTTATTGAATGGCGGGGCAGGCTCGATGGCTGGATGGTCTATTCCTGCTCTTATTTCTTGTGTCCTTGTGTAAGTAGCGCCAGGTAGGGGAGGTGAACAGGTGTGAAATCAGAAGACCAGCAAGTGAATGATAGATGGAAGCAGACAGACAGGAAGGAGCAGGGTGGTGAAGGTAGGGGACAGCCGCTGGAAGAACACAAAGCACGAGCAGTGCTGGACCGATATGTAAAGGAAGTGAGAATGGGATGCAAAACACATAATAATTGCTGGTGAACGCAGCAGGCCAGGCAGCATCTATAGGAAGAGGTACAGTTGACGTTTCAGGCCGAGACCCTTTGTCAGGACTAACTGAAAGAAGAGCTAGTAAGAGATTTGAAAGGGGGAGGGGGAGATCGGAAATGACAGGAGGGGGAGGGATGGAGCCAAGAGCTGGACAGGTGAGTGGCAAAAGGGATATGAGAGGATCATGGGACAGGAGGCCTAGGAAGAAAGAAAGGGGGAGGGGAGGAAACCCAGAGGATGGGCAAGGGGTATAGTGAGAGGGACAGAGGGAGAAAAAGAGAGAGAGAGAAAAAACATTGTGTATGTAATAATAATAACTAATGGATGGGGTACGAAGGGGAGGTGGGGCATTAACGGGAGTTAGAGAAGTCAGTGTTCATGCCATCAGGTTGGAGGCTACCCAGACGGAATATAAGGTGTTGTTCCTCCAACCTGAGTGTGGCTTCATCTTTGTAGTAGAGGAGGCCATGGATAGACATATCAGAATGGGAATGGGACGTGCAATTAAAATGTGTGGCCACTGGGAGATCCTGCTTTCTCTGGCGGACAGAGCGTAGCTGTTCAGCAAAGTGGTCTCCCAGCCTGTGTCGGGTCTCGCCAATATATAGAAGGCCGCATCGGGAGCACCGGACGCAGTATATCACCCCAGTCGACTCACAGGTGAAGTGTCGCCTCACCTGGAAGGACTGTCTGGGGCCCTGAATGGTGGTGAGGGAGGAAGTGTAAGGGCATGTGTAGCACTTGTTCCACTTACAAGGATAAGTGCTGGGAGAGAGATCGGTGGGAAGGGATGGGAGGGACAAATGGACAAGGGAGTCCCGTAAGGATGCATTAGAGAGAGGTGAATGATGGTTGGGACCAGATGAAGTGGGTATGGGGGCGTGTGGGAGGTAGGGACCTGAGTGTGAGGGGTGAATAGAATGAGGATGGAGGGGGAAGGGGGCTGGAGGTTCTGTGAGATAAGGGACAAAAATAGGGTCAGAAAGAGGAGGGGAAGGCGGGGAATAATAGAGAGCTACTTAAAATTGGAAACTTGAGTTGGGAATAAGGTTGGTTAGGGTCAGGTCTAGTTGTGATGTCCTTTTTGATCAACCCACCTGATTTGATAAATTGACACTCGGATAAGATACCTGGTGTTTCTTTGAGAACACGGCCAACAAGAGATTTTTCTTGAAGACTTTTTATTAAGAGTAAGGAAAGCTTTGCCTTGAATGTTCATTGACTTGTTAATGTAAACTAACTACTTTGGGGCATTTAGTGTTGGGAGCTTTCATTTTATGCTTTAAAAGCATTGAAGTGGTTCCAGTAACAAAACGAGTCAGACTAAATAAAGCATTGGTTGCCGGAATGAATTTTATTCTCAGCAAAGATCCAACAGAAAACTTCCTGTTCTGCTGTGTATGGATAGAGCGTAGAAGCTGGGAAGAAGGGTGTTGAAGTGAAACGAGTGGGGAAGGTTGTTTCCGTTAGAAGGTGCAGCCACACAGGATGATGCTCTAGTCCTGAAAGTCATCCACCTGTTAAAGCAGAGGTGTAAACTTCACAAATAAAACAAGGAGCAACCGAATAGAGTTGTGCCGACTCTGTGCAACTAGGGATGCAATTAATTAAATTCAATGATGTTGGAATAAATGCTAAGCTGAGTTTATCTGTACTGTATTTGTTAGTTCCTGAGAGTATAACCCTCCTGAGGTGGATGTGAAGAACTCTTTGCTGCAACAGTTTAAGGGGAACAACCTAAAGTACAAAAACATGGCACAAAGCATTTTTCAAAGCTCTGTTTTATTTTGAATCCTCAATGGAAATCAAGCTGCAAAAAAAAAAGCTTAAACGTGCGGTTGAACCATTTGGATTTTGCCCCTGATTTTTATTTTTCTTTCTCTCAGTGCGATGGTTGCAAACTAGTTTTAATAATTGAATATTTGGTTCTGTAGAATTGTTTTCCCTGGAATGAAAGAGGCTGTGAGGTGATCTTGGAGGTCTCTAAAATCCTGAGGGGCGTTGATAGCGCAGTACCCTGAAACCTCATCCATAATAATGGATTCAAAAAGGGAGAAGCACAAATCACGTGTATCAGTATTGCAGTGGAATAGAAGGAATTACAGAGGCATGAGAGAGGTGCTTGCCCAGGTAGATTGGAGGGGGTACTCACAGGGATGACAGGAGAACAGGGGTGCCTGAAGTTTCTGGGAATAGTTCACAAGGTGCAGGTTAGATATGTCTTACAGAAGTAGGTGTTCTCAAATGGCAGGGGTAGGCAACCATGGCTGACGAGGGAAGTTAACTACTACTACTACGTCAACTCAGGCCTAGGGGGCTGGCGTCGGGCATGATGACGGACTCTTCACCTCCCCCTCCCTCATCAGTGTGTTCAGTTCATCTACATTAGCCGTGCCACTGTCTTCTAGGAGCGTGTTGACCGTAGTCTTGGGAGGGTGCCCAGGGTTCATCCTCCCATGCTTGGGCTCCCATATGATGACTAGGCTGGCAGGTAGCTCGGGGTGGCGTAGACAGTGCCCTGCTAGTTGCAGTCTTCTCGCCTCGATTTTAGTGGAGAGCATCGGTAGGTTGTTATAGAGCTCGACGTTCATCATGTGCTGTTGCCAACTCACGTCAAGAGCCATCCGGAGCATTCGTGTATAGCCACCATCTAGAGACTTTTGCATTGTCTTGCTGAGTGTCCACGTCTCACATCCGTACGTGAGAAGGGACTCTATGACTGCTAAAAGCCAAGGAAAGGGTATGTAAGATAGCAAAAGTGAGTGGGAAGTTGGATGATTGGTAAGCTTTTAAAATCCAACAAAAGGCAAGTAAAAAGCTATAAGAAGGGAGAAGATAAAATATGAGGGCAGACTAGCCAATAATATAAAACAAGATACTAAAGTTTTTTTTGAGTTATATAAAGAGTAAAAGGGCGGTGAGAGTTGATATTGAACCACTGGAAAATGATGATGGTGAGGTAGTAATGGGGGACAAGGAAATGACAGATGAACTTAATGGGTACTTTGCATCCATCTTCACTGTGGAAGACTCTAGCAGTCTGCCAGAGATTCATGACTGTCAGGGAGCAGGAGTGAGTGCCATTGATATTACAAAGGAAAAAGTGCTAAGCAAACTCTAAAGCCTAAGTCACCTGGACCAGATGGACTTCATCCCGGAGTCCTGAGAGGGGTTGCTGAAGAGACAGCAGATGCATTGCTCATGATCTTTCAAGGATCACTTGATTCTGGCATGGTCACAGAGGACAGGAAGATTGCAAATGTCACTCCTTAAGGGAGAAAGGCAAAAGAAAGGAAATTATGGGCCAGTTAGCCAAATCTCAGTGGATGGGAAAGTGTCGGGAGTCTATTATTAAGAATGAGGTTTTGAGGTACTTGGAGACTAATGATAAAATAAGTCAAAGTCAGCATAGTTTCTGTAAAGGGAAATCTTGCCTAACAAATCTGTTGGAGTTCTTTGAGGAAGTAACAAGCAGGGTGGACAAAAGAGAGGCAGTGGTTGTCATTTACTTGGATTTTCAGACAGTATTTAATAAGGTGCCACATACAAGGCTGCTTAAGAAGATAAAATCCTATGGTGTTACAGGAACGATACTGGCATGGATAGAGGAATGGCTGACAGGCAGGAGGCAGCGAGTGGGAATAAAAGGGGCCTTTTCTGGTTGGCTGCCAGTGACTAGTGGTTTCCTCAGGAGTCGGTATTGGGACCACTTCTTTTCACATTGTTTGTCAGTGATTTGGATAATGGAATTGATGGCTTTGTGGCAAAGTTTGCAGATGATACAAAGATAGGTGGAAGGGTAGGTAGTGCTGAGGAAGCAATGTGATTGCAGCAGGACTTCGACAAATTGGAAGAATGGACAAAAAAGTGGCAGATGGAATTCAGTGTTGGGAAATGTATGAAACTGCATTTTGGTAAAAGGAGCAATAGTGCAGACTATTACCTTATTGTGGAGGAGGTTCAAACATCAGAGGTGCAGAGGGACTTGGGAGCCCTCGTGCAAGACTCCCAGAAGGTTAATTTTCAGATTGAATTGTACATGAAAAGTAAAACTCATTGTTACATCTCCATCTAAATATGCAATGTACAATTTGTAATAAATACTATGTACAACAGGACAGTCAATATAACATAGAAATACAATTATAACAGCATGAGTTAATCAGTCTGATGGCCTGGTGGAAGAAGCTGTCCTGGAGCCTGTTGGTCCTGGCTTTTATGCTGCAGTACTGTTTCCCAGACGGTAGCAGCTGGAACAGTTTGTGGTTGGGGTGACTCGAGTCCCCAAAGATCCTTTGGGCCCTTTTTACACACCTGTCTTTGTAAATGTCCTGAATAGTGGGAAGTTCACATCTACAGATGCGCTGGGCTGTCCACACCACTCTCTGCAGAGTCCTACGATTGAGGGAAGTACAGTTCCCATACCCAGCAGAGATGCAGCCAGTCAGGATGCTCTCAATTGTGTCCCTGCAGAAAGTTTTTAGGATTTGGGGGTCCATACCAAACTTCTTCAACCATCTGAGGTGAAAGAGGTGCTGTTGTGCTTTTTTCACCACACAGCTGGTGTGTACAGACCACGTGAGATCCTCGGTGATGTGTATGCCAAGGAACTTGAAGCTGTTCACCCTCTCAACCCCAGATCCATTGATGTCAATAAGGATTAGCCTGTCTCCGTTCCTCCTGTAGAGCACAATCAGCTCCTTTGTTTTTGCGATATTGAGGGAGAGGTTGTTTTCTTGACACCACCGTGTCAGGGTGATGATTTCTTCTCATTATTATTTGAGATTAGGCCAATCAGTGTAGTGTCTTCAGCAAATTTAATTAGCAGATTGGAGCTGCGGGTGGCAACACAGTCATAAGTATACAGGGAGTAAAAGAGGGGGTTTAGGACACAGCCCTGAAGGGTCAGAGGGGCAGAGGTGAGGGAGCCCACTCTTACCACATGCTGGCGATCTGACAGGAAGGCCAGGATCCAGCTGCACAAGGCAGGGTGAAGGTTGAGGTCTCTGAGATTCTTGTCGAGCCTGGAGGGAATTATGGTGTTGAATGCTGAACTGTAGTTGAAGAACAGCATTCTTACATGAGCATCCTTCTTCCAGATGTGCAAGGACGATGTGTAGAGCTGTAGCCCTATTGCAACGTCTGTCAATCGGTTGTGTCGGTAGGTGAATTGTAGGAGGTCCAGTTTGGGTGGTAGCATGCTGCAGACGTGGTCCTTAACCAGCCTGTCAAAGCATTTGCTTATTATTGAGGTGAGTACGATAGGACACCAGTCGTTCAGACATGTTACCTTGGTCTTTTTAGGTACAGGGCCATGGTGGATGTTTTGAAGCAGGAGGGCACACTACACTGGGAGAGGCAGAGATTAAAAATGTCTGTAAACACACCTGCCAGTTGTGCTGTGCACATCGTAGGTACCCGCCCTGGGATGCCATCCGGTCCTGCGGCCTTGTGACTGTCCACTCGTTGGAAACACCTGCGTACTTTAGCCTCAGAGATAACCAGGGTGCAGGTCGCTTCGGGGGCATGGAACCGAGTGTAAAAAAAGATCTAGCTCATCTGGGAGAGAGGCAGCAATGTTGGAAACTCCACTACGTTTAGTTTTAAAGTCTGCAGTGGTCCACAGACCTTGCCATAAGCTGCTTGTGTTGGTGGAGAGTTGAGTGTGGATCTTGTCCCAGTATTGTCGTGTCACTGCCTTGGTGACTGTGCAGATCATAGCTGCATTTCTTGAGTTCCTGTTGGTCACCGGCAACATAAGCTCCGTGTCGCACAGTAAGTGCTGCTCGCATGGAACTGTTGATCCAGTGTCTCTGGTTTGGATAGACCCTGACCAATTTCTGGGGGACAACATCCTCGATACACTTCCGGATAAAACTCATGACCCCTTCTGTGAACTGGAGACATCCTCATCATGGAAGACATTCCAGTCGATATCATCAAAGCAGTCTGGTAAAGAAGGCAAATGCAGTGTTGGCATTTATTTCAAAGGGATTAGAATATAAAAGCAAGGAGATAATGCTGAGCCTTTATAAGACACTAGTCAGGCTGCACTTGGAGTATTGCCAACAGGTTTGGGCCCCATATCTCAGAAAGGGTGGGTTATCATTGGAAAGGGTCCAGAGGAGGTTCACAAGGATGATTCTGGGAATGAAGGGGTTAACATATGAGGAGCGTTTGGCAGCTTTGGGCCTGTACTCATTGGAATTTAGAAAAATGTGGGGGTGAATCTCATTGAAACCTACTGAATGTTGAAAGGACTAGATATGGTGGATGTGGAGAGGATATTCCCTTTGGTAGGGGTATTTGGAACTAGAGGGCACAGCCTCAAAATTGAGGGGCAACCTTTTAGAACAGAGGTAAGGAGGAATTGTTTTAGCTAGAGAGTAGTGAATCTGTGGATTGCTCTGCCACAGACTGCAGCGGAGGCTCAGTCCGTGGCTATATTTAAGGTGGAAGTTGATCGTTTCCTAATTGGTCAGGGCATCGAAAGATGTGGTGGGAGAGCAGGTGTGCAAGGTTGAGTCAGATCTGAGATCAGCCATGATGGAATGGCAGAGCAGGTTTGATGGGCTGAATAGCCTAATTCTACTCCTATGTCTTGTGGTCTTATGGGCTCCAGCATCTTCCAAACCATTGAAGTCAGACTAACTGGCCTATAATTTTTTTTCTTCCTCCCTCCCTCCTTAAAAAGTGAAGTGACATTTGCAGCCTTCCCCTCTAGTAGCATTCCAGAATCAAGTGATTCTTGAAAGATCACTACTAATGCCTCCACAATCTCTTCAGCTACCTCTTTCAGAACCCTAGGGTGTAGTCTATTTGGTCTAGGTGACTTATCTACCTTAAGATCTTTCATCTTCCCTAGCAGCTTCTCCATGGTAATAGCAACTGCACTCACTTCTGCCTCTTTTGACTCTTGAATTTCTGGCATACTGCTAGTGACTTCCACAGCAAAGACTGATGCAAAATACTTATTCAGTTTTTCTGCCATTTCTTTGCCCCGTTACTATCCAGTGTCATTTTCCAGCTGTCTGATATCCATTCTCACCTCTCATTTACTCTTTCTATGTCTGAGAAAACTTTTATATTATTGGCTAGTTTACCTTCATATTTCCTCTTTTCTCTCCTCGTGGCTTTGTAGCTACTTTTTGTTGATTCTTAAAAGCTTCCCAATCCTCTTAATTTACCACTATTTTTTGCCATACTATATGTCCTCTCTTTTGCTTTAATGCTGTCTTTGACTCCCCTTGTCAACCACAGTTGTGTTATCCTCTCTTTAGAATACTTGGGGATGTGTCTGTCCTGCGCTTTCCAAATTGCTGTGAGAAACTCCAGTATTGCTATTGTACCGTCAATCCCTGCTAGTGACCCCTTCCAATCAACTTTGCCTAGCTCTTCTCATGTCTTTGACATTCCCTTTACTCTGCTGTAATACTAATGCATTTGACTTTTATCTTCTGCCCCTTAAACTGCAAGCTGCATAATTTGAATTCTATCAAATTATGATCACTGTCTCCTAAGGGTTCCTTTATCTTAAGCTCCCTAATCAAATTTGGTTCATTACACAACTTTTAATCCAGAAACACCTTTTCCCCCAATGTGCTTAACTGTAAGCTGCGCTTATAAAGCTATCTCGTGGGCATTATACAAATTCCTCTCTTGGGATCTTGCACCAACCTGATTTTCCCAATCTTCCTGCATATTGAGATGACTATCATAACATTACCCTTTTCTCATGACTTTTCCATCTCCCATTGTAATTTGTAGCCCACATCCTGGCTTCTGTTTGGAGGCCTGTATGTAACTCCCATCAGTTTCTTTTTACCCTTTCAGTTCCTTAACTCTACCCACAAAGATTCTACATCTTCCCATCCTATGTCGCATCTTCCTAAGGATTTGATTTCATGTTTTACAAACAGCGGCCCACCCCCTCTGCCTGTTGAGGGATTTGTGCTAAATGTAGGTAAATGGGACCAACTGAGGGTGATACGTTGGGCTGAAGGACTGTTTCTCTGATTGTGCTGGGTGCTTTGCTGCAGTATACCAATATGGACAGCAGGGGGCCTCGATGAACAAGAAGTAGAAATCCAACCGTAGGGGAGGTCTTGCCTGTTTCAGTCATGACCAGTCTTTACATGAATGTACTTCCTTCAGCTGGCATTGGCAAGGGAAGATAATACACCTGCATGAGCTTATCTTGTTTATTTTCAGCCACTTCATGATCTGTGGAAAACCTGATGTATGAATACTGAATATTAATTACATTTCACAAATAAATCAAATCAAACTAACACATCTCATGGGGAAGATTGCTGAGGGATTAATCCAAAGTCCTGAAGATCTATTTGTCAGCAGTTACTGCCTACAGTTTTAAAGTTGCTAATTAAGAGAATACAAAGCGGTTTTAGCAAATACTCTTATCTCAAACTGGTGGGCAGTACAGTGTCTAATGGATCGGTCTGGTTATAAATGGTGGTGGGGTGGATTACATTTGGAGTGTAGTCTGACACACATGACTTTTCTTGCCCTTTTAAATGTATTTTCGCTCCACCTGCAAGTCTGTATTCAGGCTAAATCAGGAAATTTGCCTTCTGAAATTGTTTATCCAGTTTAATATTTCCTTTTCTGGGACAAAATAAATCAGTCTGGCGTGTCCTTGCAATTTATTCTGCTACATTTAAGAACCAAGATAATCCTCCCTTTCATTTATTATTTTGTTTTTCTCCCATTGCAATCTTAAATTCCATTGGTGCCCTTTCACAGCTGTGTGTTCACTAATCAATTACCCGGTTACCCTTTGTTCGCTGTCTGTTTTTGTAAGTACGGTGACTTGCAGTGAATATAATACAAACGTTTGTAGTTGCCAGTATATCAATGTGGCATTTTGATTTGTGCCCTGTGGTTGTAGACGCCCAATGCTTTTCTTCCTTATACAAGGAAGTTAATTTGAAGTTTTTTTTGTAGTGGGACTATTTGTACAGGCTGGCAATTGGTTGGCTGATAGAAATTTGAAAGTGATTAGAAGAATGATGTGGAAGATTAGGTGAACATTATCGTGGAAGGGGATTGTGAGGGCTGTGATGTCTTACCAGGGACATAGGTGAAAGAACCGCATTGATAAACCACACGATTTCCCAAACCTGGGGTCCACAGGGTCCTTGCTTAATGGTGTTGGTCCATGGCATGAAAGAGGTTGTGAACCCCTGGTCTAGGGCTTCATTGCTGACAGCCAATGCAGGTATGACAGACAGGGTAGCTCCCTCCTATACTGACTTGTTTCATGAGAACTCGCTGTTCTGGGTAATTGTTGATTAGTGATATATGTGATCTTTGTCTTCCAGTCTTCACAGACAAATTATAATTGGCTACCAACCCGCTGGGACTCCGTATGGCATGGTAGCACAATCATTTTACAGTGCCTGTGATCATCAATCGGTATTCAATTCCCACCACTGTCTGTAAGGAAATGTACACTCTCCCTATGACCACGTGGGTTTCCTCTGGGTTCTCTGGTTTCCTCCCATTTCCAAAAGGCATGTGGTTAGGGTGAGTGAGTTGTGGGTATGCTCTATTGGTGCCAGTAGCATGGCAACCCTGCAAGCTGCCCGGCACTCCTCTCCTTTTCGATTGGACGTAAATGATTCCTTTCACTGTGCCTCTTTAAGAGTGTTGAGAACACTCCTCGGTAACTTGGCTGGTATCTGAGACAGTCTGCTGTGCTCTGTGGAATGTCCCTAATAGTGAGTAACATTAACCAAAAATCACCAACTGAGCTGGAAACCTAAAGCATAATTATTAGAAGTATGTCTGCGGAGGCAGGGGAACACTCTTTTCCCACGGATGTATCCTAGCTCAGAGTATTTCCAGCATTTCCTGTTTTTCCAGTTTTTAATGAGATGAACTGAAACTGGAAAAAGCGTGGCAGGACAGGGGATCGTTCTAGATAAGGCGATGACAAACCAGAGCTGTGGTGCCAACTCGATACAATGGGGTGGTTATCTGTGCCAACGTACACAGGGCATAAACAAGAGAAAATCTGCAGATGCTGGAAATCTGTGCAACACACACAAAATGCCGGAGGAACTCAGCAGGCTAGGCAGCATCTTATGGGGCAAAAAAAGGTACAGTTGACGTTACGGGCCAAAACCCTTCGGCAGGACTGGAGGGGGAAAAAAAGCTGAGGAGTAGATTTAAAAGGTGGGGGGCAGAGGGGAGAGAGAACCAAGAGGTAATAGGTGAAACCTGGAGGGGGAGGGATGAAGTAAACGGCTGGGAAGTTGATTGATTAGATGAGGTGAGATGGGAAATGGAGAGGGGGGAGGGGCTGGGAAGTCATTACCAGAAACTTGAGAAATCTATGTTCATGCCAGCAGGTTGGAGGCTACCCAAATGGGATATAAGGTGTTGTTCCTCCAACCTAAGTGTGGCCTCCTCACAACAGTGGAGGAGGCCATGGATGGACATATCAGAATGGGAAGTGGAATTAAAATGGGTGGCCACTGGGAGATCCCTCTTGTTCTGGCGGACAGAGCGTAGATGCTTAGTGAAGCGGTCTTTCAATTTACGTCAGGTCTCACCGATGTACAGGAGGCCACACCGGGAGCACGGAACACAGTAAATGACCCCAACAGACTCACAGGTGAAGTGACGCCTCACCTGGAAGGACTTTTTAGGGCCCTGGGTGGTAGTGAGAGAGGAGGTGTAGGGACAGATGTAGCACTTGTTCTGCTTGCAAGGATAGGCGCCAGGAGGGAGATCAGTGGGCAGGGACCAATAGAAAAGGGAGTCGCATAGGGAGCGATCCCTGCAGAACGTGGGGGGAGGGAAAGATGTACTTGGTAGTGGGATCCCATTGGAGGTGGTGGAGGTTTTGGAGAATTTTGTGAAATGAAATAAGATTCCATTTTTTTTCTACATGATTGATCTGGAATATGGGATACTGTGATCATATTACTGTGATTTAATTGTAATTCAATTCGTATTACGTATTTTGTATCCTTATGTATTTGTACAATTTATGTAATAAAAATATTGAAAGAGGAGAATTTTGTGTGGAGGCTGGTGAGGTGGTAGGTGAGGACATGGAGGCTGGTGGAGTGGTAGTGACGTCACTTTCTGCCCTCTTCTTCTCTTCTCCTTCCCCCCCCCCCACTTTCTGCTTTCTCCCCCCACACTTTAAGTCTACTCAGCTTTTTTTTTCTCCAGTTCTGCCAAAGGGACTCAGCCCAAAACGTCAACTGTACTTTTTTCCATAGATGCTGCCTGGCCCTGCTGAGTTCCTCCAGCATTTTGTGTGTGTTACACAGAGAATAAATGCCATAGAAATTGGCCTTCTCCAGTAGCAGCAGCTTAATGCATCCCAGGACCAGGAAAACAAAAGTTTTATACATATACTGTACATAATTATGCATAACATTGTTGGTCCAGTGTACTGACAGCCAGCAACGATTGCTTACACACTCTGGTGGTGGGAGATGGATTCCTTTGGGTTTCCTCTTGTGTTGTTTGACCAAGGTGGTCCAAACTTGTGAAGTGTAATGGACTTCCTTGGCAGGCATTCTACAGGCTTGATTTTTGCATCTTGCTTGTGAGGTTCCTTTTGAATCCTGTGATGAGATCATTTCCGGAACACCCAGTGCCCAGTTTAAATGTGCTGTATGCAAATTGTGCGTTTAAGTCTGTTTTACTGTCAGTCCACCAAATTACTAAAGTGACCTGAGGTCGAACTTCTGTTTCCGTAAATCATGATTATGGGTGTGGAATGCAAAAATGCAATCTTAATAAAATTTTAAGTAAGTTAATTAGCCACTCGCAGCAAGAATGGAAGTACAGGAAGCTACATTACTGCATAGTTTCTACAGGATGTCGGATGTTCTGGGGCAGATGTTAGTGCCAACAATTACATCTACAGGAAGTGTCTCCAATTAAGATTACGTGAGCTGGAGGTTTCAGTGGGGGGGTTAAGGCAGGGTGTTTGGAGACTCTCTGACACATCAGGGAAGCAGTAGTTTGTGAGGTAAGATTTGTAGACAGTGTGAAAATGACAGCAGCCATCAGCACCAGAGGAAGGACCTCCATAGATGCTGAATGACCTCCTGAGTTCCTCCACATTTTGTGTGTGTCTCAAGATTTCCAGCATCCACAGAATCTGTTGTGTATATAAATGATCGTGCAGTGGGCAGTATGGGTGGTGGGAGATAAATTTGAAGATGATCTTGGGAGGCTAGCCTTCCCCCTTCTGGCAGGCTGTGAAACCCAGCCCTCCTTTCAGATGTCCTGGTGGTGGGGACATCTTTTTGCTGAGGAAGTGCAGGGTCTTGAGCAATGACACACCATTGGGAAGGGATGCCGGAGCACCCGGGGAGAGGAAACGGCAGAAGTGTTGTCGGGATAGTGGGGGGTGGTGGGCAATAAGGGAAGCTGGAGGAAGTGGTAAGGGTTGTGAGAGTTGGATTGGAAAAGGTTTGAGTGTGAGCGAGCTCTGACTTCTGCCAACTTCTCTCTTGACATGTGCACTAATAAATCTTTTAATGATCACTCGTTATTTTTATAAATCCGTATTTTAAAAGCAGGCCCTAGTAAGAGGTGGGTAAAAGGGAATGGCTGCAAATTGCATGAATGATAAAATCAGCTCTATAAGCCACCCTATTACTCAGTAAGATGCACACAGGGTGCAAACTTCAGTTGTGAGGTTTCCTGAAGTGGTGTTAGGTTTCCTAGTACAGCACTTCTCACAGTTCTAAGCCTTAACCGGAAGCCTTGCAACCATCTCTTCGAGGAACACACAATAATCAACTCTTCCATCTACAGTGGGTGTTGTTGCTGAAAGAGTAAAGATTCAATAATTGCAGCAACATACATCAAAGTTGCTGGTGAACGCAGCAGGCCAAGCAGCATCTATAGGAAGAGGCGCAGTTGACGTTTCAGGCCGAGACCCTCAAGTCCTGACGAAGGGTCTCGGCCTGAAACGTCGACTGTGCCTCTTCCTATAGATGCTGCTTGGCCTGCTGCGTACACCAGCAACTTTGATGTGTGTTGCTTGAATTTCCAGCATCTGCAGAATTCCTGTTGTTTAAGATTCAATAATTGTTATTATAGAAATGGCACAGTAACTGGCCCTCCCAGTCCAACAAGCCCACGCTGTCCAATTACACCCACCTGGCCTCCTAGGTTTTTGGAATGTGGGTAGAAACTGGGGCACATGGAGGAAACCCGCACGGTCACGAGGAGTACTTGCGAACTCCTTACAGAGAGCGTTGGAATTGAACCCAGGTCACTTCTACTGTAATAGGATTACACTAGCCACTACTCTACCATGCAGCTCAGGGGCCGGTGGTGAAGAATTTAGTCTTTCGGAGATCTCTGTGCGATGACAACACACAAAGCCCTTCCATGGCTCTATCTTGGTGCTCGTGGTAAGAGAGGGTTTCTGTGAAGATGTGTAGGCTCTTATTGGCTGCCCTTTGGGGGAAATTGCCCGCAACTGCACTACCTAAGGATGCGGACTGAAGGATGATGTGGAGCAGTGAACAGCAAGATCTGACGGGTAGCAAGTAGCAGCAGAGTGGATGACCCCAAGGCTAGGAAACATAAGGTTACCGTGACCTATCTATGCCTAGGCTGTTTTGCCAATGGGACATTGTATTTGAGATTGCCATGACAGGTCTCATGATGTCAAAGAATGTAGTTTGCAAGTGAGTTATTTAAATAATGTTTGGAGTAAACTGGGTCAATAGTATGAGTAGATAATAAACATTTTACAGCATACAAGATTAAAATGATGCTGCAGGCAAGCTTCCCATGTTGCACCACTGCTGATTCTGTTTGGGAGCAGTTTTCCATTCCTTGGAGGACTGAAGGATCCTAATGGAAAATAAAGTAGCCTAATCGCTCAGCAAGTCCCTCAGGACTGCAATCACAATCACCAATGCTCGTTAAGCCAGTTCTTTCAGCCGTGTTGCGTGAACTAACGTCCTTTTCATTGAATAATTTCTGATCTCATTTCCTAATGAAATGGGACTGTATGCCTTTACTTTCCCTTTGTTGAACTCTTTACCCAGCTCTTCATACTACATCCTCGTGAATTTCCCAAGGCCACAGACATTCTCAATGCCAGCCACTATGATACTGGTTTACTCCCATGAATGGTGATGGTAATCAGATGAAGGGTCTGAACCTGAAATGTTGACTGTGCATAGATACTGCTGGATCTGCTGAGTTCCCCCAGTGCCTGTTGCAGGGGTTCCCTACCTTTTTTATGCCATGGACTGATACCATTAAGCAAGGGGTCTGTGAACCCCAGGCCTATTGTGTTTCTGATGGTGATCAGCAGACAGGGCCATTGTCCCAGTACAGGTATTTCTGCTGTTGTGTCTGCAGTACAATGATTGGCACTGCCTATTACCAATCTGGTGGCTGGTGGTGTAGTGGTATCAGCACTGGACTTCGACGTGGATGGTCCAGAGTTCGAATCCGGCCGGGTCCCAATCTGGGCAGCAGCAGTATCTGCGCAGAGGAAAGACCTGGCAACCTACTTCAGTATCTTGCCATGAAAACCCTACGGACTTGACTAAACGACTGAACAACATTACCAATCACAGCTCAACTGGCTTCCGTGTGTACCAGACCAGTGTTTGTCCGAAGCTCTTAAAAAATTTTTGTTTCTCTTTTTCCTTTAGGGAAAGTATATAACTGTTGTACACGTGACTGCAAGCAATCGTTCTCAACCATGCACCTCCTGATGAATCATATGAGGGTACATCATAAACCCAACCGATATTTCAAGTAAGTTTATCATCAGGCCAGTTTGTATTAATCCCTGTATTTCTATCTAGAAGACTTAAAAGCAGAACTTGGTTTTATTTAAACACTAAAGGTATGATGTAATGATTATAATATGGATGCATATTGACCGGCTTTAGAAATTTGGTTCCTTCCAGTCAATAGCCCTCCAGTTTCCAATGATGAATTATTTTGCAACAGAAGTTCCCAACCTTAAAGTCACGGTATGATGTTGCCAAAAAAAAAAATTTACAACTTAATTCAAGATTGAAATTTTCCCCACTGGCAGGGTACATCATTTTGTTGTCACAAAAAAATATATAATCCGGAATTTAGTTAAGCTTGTTCCTGTGCAGAAACTCCAGAATTTGGCCCTATCACTCATTCTTACAGGGAAAAAGTTGGGAAGTCCAGCGTCCTAATGTGTACTGAGCACTTACAACAAAACAGAAGGTTTTAGCTATGGAATCTGCCTACTGATGCCCATTGTTAATCTGGGTTGGATTGCTGTGAATTTGGGATCTAGCCTCAACTAAGTTTCATGAACCCCATGGTGCAGTTTGGTTAAATCACTGCACATAATGTATCCATGCTTCCCGCCCCCCCCAAAAAAAATGGAATTGTTTATAATTTGAACTTCTCAGAAGAGTATCGCAGAACATGTGCATAAAAGCACCATTTGCTCTTCACCTGGTTACAGATCTTTTCTCCTTTGATTGTTGCTCAATTAGAACTTTGGAAATAGAAGCAGGAGTAGGCCATCCGACCCATCGAGCCTGCCCCACCATTCAATAAGATCATGGCTGATCTGTCCGTACACTCAGCTCCATCTACCTTACTTACCAATTCAGTAAAGAAGCAACACCACCACCTATCAGCTACTTACAATGTAGTCCTACCTTCTCTACCTTGGCATCTCCACAGCAGTTCACACCTCCATTCACGCAAAGATGAGACTAATGACCCTCTCTACGATTCTTAACAGCCCTCATGTGATTAGGCCATAAGACGTAGGCTACATCCACACTATGCCAGATAATTTTGAAAACGGAGCCTTTTCTCTTCATTTTGACCTTCCGTCCACACTGAAACGGCATTTTCAGCCCCTGAAAACGGAGGTTTTCAGAAATGGTCTCCAGAGTAAATAAACCTGAAAACGCCTAATATCCGTTGCAGTGTGTACGGGGAACCAGAGCTTTTTAAAACCGCTGTCATGACGTGCCGGAACAGATGGCGACAGCCCGGCATTTTGTTGTTTTATTATTATTATTATTATTGTTACTTTATTGTTGCCAAACAGTTGATACTAGAGCGTACAATCATCACATAGATAATTGATTCTGCACCTTGCAGAACCTAACAATTTCAGAACAGACGGCAACGAGACTGAAGCCAGAAGAGTTAGAAATGTACTTACCAAATACTTTGACCCATAGCTTACTGAATAAATACGTATATTCACTTTGCCCTGTTTTCTGTCCTTGCTTGTATGAAGGTAAGGACAGAAAACACCCTCTGCCACCTCCAGTTTAAATTCCATGTGGAATATTTTGGAGGACCAAGAACCAAGGTGGTTTACCTATTTATGCAAGTACTTCTCTGACAATAGATGTGTAACAGCCTAATGTAACATTGTATGGAAATACAAGATAACACTGATGCAGACATGTTTTATACATTTAACAAGGTGCTTTATTAATACAACAGTTTTTCAATGTTTGTCGTTAGCCGGGTCATACTGTCCATGAACTCCCTGTTGGTTGCCTCCATACGCTCCAGTATTTGTTTTTTAGTTTTAAGTCCTCCTGCGCGAGAGCCAAGAGCAATTCCTTTTAAATTTTTCTACTCTGTAACTGGACAAACGCGCACCAAGTATATCGTTTCCTCTTTGCTTGTTTTCTGTGTGTCCTATGCATGCCCAGTAGCAGGAGATTCGCCCAAATATCCATCTAATGTGGACAGAGATATTCTGAAAAATGCTTAGTGTGGATGCCTGTTGTTTTTACTCGAAACCGGAGTTTTCAAAATTATCCGGCGTAGTGTGGACGTAGCCGTAGGATCAGAACTGAAGAAGCCTCTCGGATGAGTGGCGAAACGTCGTCGGACAACACAGCAAGTCCAGTTGCTGTGATTTAGTACTGCCTGACAGTAGCCTTATATAGCACTTCAAAGCTGATTTATTGCAACGGAGCCTACATTTTGAGGGGTAGCAAGCCAGCCAGCAATACCACCTCACAAGCTGCAGTGAAATAAGTGATTTGGCCGGAGTAATGTTGTGCAGTTGAAGCCTGCCCGAAATTAGGAGACTTTTGTGTCCAATGAGAAGCATTGAAGTGAAGTTTATTATCCGATCCAAAAGACGGCACTTTTAACGAGACAGCACTCCTGTGTTGTACTGAATTATCATCCGTGTCTCCTTGGAGGAGGGCTTAATCCTTCAGTCTGAAGCTTTTTAAAACAAAATGCTGTTGAAGTGAAGTGTGCTTGCAATGAGAGATTAAACTTTGAAATATTTTGCTTTACAGATGTCTGACGTGTAAAGGACGATTTCATAAACCTCAGTCTTTTTACAAACATCAGCATGTGTGCTGTAGTGAAGTGAATAATGTGGTACAGAAGCGGTGTCCCAGCCCTCTGTCTGCGAGTGAACCCGACGTACGGGTTAAACAAGCAGCCCCAGTGGAGCCGGTGAAATTTCAAAGTGTTATTAAGCAGCTGGAAAAGGATGGCAATGAGGACATTGTTAGTACTGCCCCCAGTTCAAAGCCAGTCACCCTACTCCCAAGTGGCTTACCAAGTCTGCACACTTCATTAAACACAATGCCATTAGTTTCTGCAACGCCACATGCATTTTCACTGCTGGAGCCATCACTCTTTGCCACACCCAGCCTAAGGTTTCCTAGCCAGGGGCACACTCCGGTGCCTGGCCCCTTCATTCCATACATACACCCAACACCTTTTGGCCTCCCTCAAAGTGCCACGCAGCCACGTCTTGGATCATACGTTCCTTCCGAAAGCCTGCCGTTCTCCAATGCAGTCTGGAGGAAGACTACCGGTAAGGTGCATTTTAATGTTGGGTGACAGTTTATCAAAGAAAACTTCTAATTTTGTTCACAGTTCTTGGCTTTGAATTTATTTTGCTTATGTTTTTAAAAAAAATCTGAACTCAATTCATCAGAGTATTTCTTTAATTTAAAAAAACTACTTTTGCTCCCCCCCCCACGTCTTAACTAGTTAGTTAGACCCCCAGCTCTTTTGTTGGTGGTTTTATGGGAAGGAACTGTTTATTATGAAGAATACAAGAGAAATAGATCACAATCTGTACTCGCTGGAATTAGAAGGGGGGGGGGTCCCGTTGAAACCTTTTGAATGTTGAAAGGCCTAGACAGTAGATATGGAAAGGATGTGTCCCATGGTTGGGAGTCTAGGACAAGAGGGCACAGCCTCAGGATAGAGGGGTGTCCATTTAAAACAGAGATGTGGGGAAATTTCTTTAGCCAGAGGATGATGAATTTGTGGAATTTGATACCACAGGTAGTTGGCAGAGATTCTTGTGTCTTGTGATGGAAACTTTACATTAAAAGCAGAGATTGGCAGTACATACCCAGTCAGGCAGCATCTGTAGAAGGTGAAATAAAATTAATATTTTTCAGTTGGAATATTGTGTTCAGTTTTATTCACCCTTGTATAGTAAAGATGCATAGAATATCATGGACAAAACAAATATCTAACAAGGATGTCATGAACAGAGCAAACACAAAGAGAAATAATGTATGAGATTATGAAAAGGCAACGTAACTTCATTGGACATGTGATTAGGAAAGAGGAGTTAGAATGCATGGTAATTATGGGAAAGATTGAAGGGAAGAAAGCAAGAAGAAGACAAAGACAAATGATGATGGAGACAGCAGCCAGAGAACTGGAAATGAATACCAATGAATTGATCCACTTGACCCGAAACAGGAGTGTGTGGGCCATGGCAGTCAAAGCTCAAACTGGGCACGGCATCTGATGATGATGATAGTAAAGATGCGATTAAGCTGGAAGGAGTGTAGAGAAGATTTGAGGATGTTGTCCGGACTCAAGAGATTGAAGAGAGGTTGAGCCAGTTGGGACTTTTTCATAGGAGCATAGGAAAATGAGAAGTGAGCTTAGAGAGGTTTATTTTTTAAAAATAAAATAAAATAAGGGGCATAGATATGGTGAATGACCACAGTCCTTTTTCCCAGGGTTGGAGAATCAAGAACTAGATAGCATATGTTTAATATGAGAGAGGAGAGATTTAATCGGAACCCATGGGGATTCATCCAGATGGAATGAGCTGCCGGAGGAAGTGGCTGAGGCAGATACATTAACATTTTAAAAGTACTTAGCCGGGTACATGGATAGGAAAGGTTTAGACGAATGTGTTCCAAACCTGGGCAAATCGAAATAGCTGAGGTGGCCATCTAGCATGGACTAGTGGGCTGAAAGGCCTTCTTCCATACTGTATGTCCCCATTTCATCGATTTCCACTGAATGTCTGACACTTGACTGTACTCAGCATCTTCTGTTCCATCATTTCAGAAGAAAATTGGATTCAAAGCATTTAACTGAATAAAGGTTTTTATCGATTATAATTTTGTCACTTTCATGGTAAAGATTTATTCAGTACATTTCATTGACGTTTATAGCTGAATTGTCATGTTAAAGTGAGTCTCCCTTTGCAATTGATCAATGTTCTTGTGCGTTACCTTGCAAAATATTAGGCTGTGTTTATCCTTGATACCTAACGTACCCTTTGTGATTTACTGACTGAGGATTGTTGTGAAATGCATTGTATTTTAAAGCTGGACTTTCGATACATCATATGGACACTAAATTTTAAATTAAGCACTGTTTGTTGTCTTTCTGCAGCTCAGTCAGCCAATAGCAGAATTGAATGGGAACACACCAGGGGTCGATATAACTGTATGCAGTGTCCATACTCCAGTGAGGCACGGGAAGAAATGATCCTGCACATTCAAGAGCATAACAAAGTCCTCAGCAGCAGATTAGTGAATGAAAAGGGCATGTTCATAAATCCTGGTGACAACTACAGTGCATTGTCAATGCAGTTCAGTGAGTCTTTGTTAACTTAAGTTTCCCTGGACCATGGCCTGTATCTAGAAAGGCAGACACCAATATCTCATGCTTCAGAGTTGAAAGTTCAGCAGTGTGCATTATGATTATTAGTGAATTTGGGGCCCAGTGGTTTTTCTTTCCCTCCCCCCTTTTTTTTTTGCAAGTTGACACAGAAGTATAAAGGCAGACTTGCACAAAGGAAACAATTATTTATAGTTACCATGAAGATATGATGCTCTGGTTCCAAAATCAATGGTATTTTTGTTTGCATTTTTTTTCCTTCTGAAGTTGACTCATTACTGTATGATTTGCATGGCGCCCTCTACAGCAGTCCCTTGTAGCCAGGCCCTATTATTGTAGCCATAACCCAGAAATTATTCCTTTCTGGGCTGAAAGTCATTGGGTTGATTTTTATGGCATTTGTTTTAATAATAGCCTCACATAGTACCGTATTTTTTTCCCCCTTGCTTAATCAGAAGTCCATTTTTGTTTCAATTGCCTTTGGATAGTTAAACATTTTCTTGACCAAGAATTTGTTTTCTGTAGTTTTGGATCTCGTCCACAACCTGACTGCCCTTAACTGGATAACAAACACTATACAGACCCTAGTCCAAAAATGGCTGTGCAATATCTCCAGGCTGTCAGACTTGCTATTTGCACTCCTGTTACGATGTGAACTGTTAAACTAAAGTATTTCTTGCAAGTTCCTTCAGAGTTGTGCTAATCTAATACTGGAAGATACTGGTACCACCGTTAAAAAAACAAGTTGCCAATAAATACTGTACAGTGTGAAGCCCCTCTTAGGAGAGTTTCATACTTCCAGTATAGAATTTCCATTGTTTCTGTGACTGCGTGTTTTAATGCTAATTTTGGCTGTTTCATATACAAGTTTGGCACCAAATATTGTCAAAAATTTTCTCTTTGATGTTTTCTTAAAAAGTTTCAAAACAGACAATGTGATGTATGTCCCAGCACTATAAATCTTTTCCTTCAATTGCATACTGTTTCTGGGTACTTTGTATTTTACTGCTTAAACACTGTGATATTGTTTGGGTGTGGGACAAAGAGTGTAAAAGTTGAAAGACCTTCATTCAGTTTTCTTACTAGTAATGGACAGACAGGATCAGAATTTCCCAGGTCACTGTGCCAAGGCACTGTAGGATGCCACTGTTCATGTCAAGGTGGTTTACTTGATGGTAAGTGTAAAAACTAGAAGAAAATCTATTAAATGACCCATTTTGCAGTTTTGAGATCTCTATTAGTGGGTCACATCCACCACACTCTTTTGTGTTGGTGATCACCATGGAGTGGGGCAAGACACAAGTTCAAAACTGCTAATTTTCCTTAGTTGGCCTCAAATATATTGGGTGTCGAAGAGCTCTACCAGTGTGACTGTTGAAGTGGGATTATGCACAAGACATCACCAAGACGGTGAGGTATCTTTTCTTTTGGCCAGGACAGGACTGTTATAATTTGTCATCATTAGATCTTCAAAGGTATCCTTCCTTATTGTGCTAAGCTTGGTCTGGATCTTTTGGGTTAGCAATGGAACCAGTTATTTAAGTGGAGTGGTATTCCTTAATCTTTGCATAATGCTGAGATAGTTATTGACTAGTCTATCCATCCAGGCTAGAGACAGATGAAGGGTGTCAACCCAGAATGTTGACTGTCTATTTCCTTCTATAGATGCTTCCTGACCTATTGAATTCCTCCAGCTTTTTGTGTACTTATCTATCCAGGCATTTCTTCCTTCAGGCATGTGTGATATTTTTACAACCTACCTAATTTTGGCAAAAAAGCTGAGTGTTAATTTGTCAGATGCATGTTTTTTTTTGTCTTGATTAAGAGAAATGGAATGAAAGGAAAATTCCTCCTTTTTGTCAATGGCTGAAGTTTATCCTCTTTCCTTGGTATCAGATTGTCCTTCCCAACCAGGACAACGATATTAGAAGTTCTTCCTCTGGGACTAGATTAATGAAACCTTTCATTGAAAGGTGGAAATTAATTTACAAAGGTCAGGATCAGTGACAGGTGAACTTTGAAGTTTTATCATATTGCAGATTAAGTAATATAACAGATTTCTTATTTTTATCGAATTATGAAGTTCCATTTCCCAAAGATATTGGGATTTGAATCCAGTCGCTTGCTAGAAGTATAGTCATATTGAAATATCACTGGCATTCATCTTTGGATTGTTTCTATCTGTTCACATTTGGTGTTGGATTATGTCCTTCTACAAGAGGCAGGAATGAACTAAATTATAATGGCTTTTATCGTATCCTATACAGTGGGCTGAAAATTTTAAATAAAGCTACAAATTAGATGAATGCCACTGACCTGCATTAACCGGCTTATCCCACTTCAACCGATTGGTGTTTTAATATTAGTCAGAGACCCAATTTGAAACTCTCAGGATTTCAAATGGATTAGAGATAAGAAGCTACCATATGCTTCCAGCTTCATATGTTTCGTTTTCTTTAAGATGCAATATATTAAGTTTCACTTTGACAAAGCACACACAAATGGTGGAGGAATTCAGTAGGTCAGGCAGGATCTATGGAGTGGACATTTCAGGTTGAGATCTTTCATTCAGCATCTGCAGAATCCTTGTTTTTATAAGTTTCACTTAGAATTTTTAATGTAGTTTTGGATAACTGAAGAGTCAAATATAAAGATTTCATCCTAGCTGCAAAACCTACAACACTGACTGCAATTTAGATATGTACAAGGAGATACGATGAACAGATCTTGACAGCGGTCTTATTAATTGAATGTTGAGACTGTGAAGAGGAGAAACATGTATTTTGTGAGATTTTTTAAAAGATAAAAACAACCAGAGCTTCTAACACAACATTGATTACACCATTCTTGTCTACAAAACAAATATATGAACTAATCCCATCTCCAATGCACCCACATGGTTGATAAACTTCATAACAGGTATTTGCAAATTATTTTTTTAAATCCAGATTTTTATATCTATAGAGATTAATTTAATATTTTGTGCATGCAGAATTTAATACCAGAAGAATGATTTTGTAGAACGTATGTGGTTTAGTTTGCATTTTTTAGCTTGATATATCTTAAGAGTTGCATGCTGTACAAGATTATCAAGATTTGTGGACTAACATGCATAAATTGCTTTGAACGCCTAAGAATTTTAGCTTTACATGGAAACCTTTTTAATATGCTTTGTTATCCTGCTGTTTGGGGCATATTACAATAATTGCTTTTCAGGTGATTCTTGAAAGGGGAAGGGTTGGCAGTTGCCTCAACTCCAAAAGGCATTTAACACTTTGTTATGTACTTTTCTGATTATTTCATTGGCGTTTAAGTTAGACTCTTAGATTTGTGCTTTATTTGTTCTGTTTACTTCTGTTTTGGATTGTGATCATTTTATGAATAATCTCAACTGCTGTGTTTTAGATTGGCAGAGGAGGTCACTCTGTCTATTCGGTCCATGCTGACCCCTAAGGGAGCACACCAATCACACTCATTTACCCCCCCCCCCACTTATTCCACTGCACCCTGCAACTTATCTTCCGGCACTCATGCCCATCTCCACCATCGCCCCCAACTCTTTTCCCCAGTAACCCTCACTAGAGGGTAGTTTGCAAGGCCAAATAACCTGCGAGTTCATTTTTGGGATCTAGAAGGAAACCGGAATGCCTGGGATGTGTAGACACTCAGTGTCGGAGTGGCTTCTTCCCAAAGACCGCTGGATTGGAATTCAGTCTATTGCCTCCTTTTTGAGGAGAGAGCACACACACACATGATTTATGACATTAGTTCACTCTGTTTTTGTCAGAGTCCCATTCATATATTTGCCTAGCGTTTGGCCTTCAACTTCTGTTGCATTTACTTTACAACATTAATTTGCATTTTCCCTCATTATATCTGGTGATAGTGTTGCTGTGCATCACCCTCTTTGTGATTCTCCTGAACTTGTGACTCTACTGTTAGAGAAGTAACTGTGAACCACAGAACCTCCATCCTGCCATAATGAATTTTGGACTTGCCCTTTGGATCATTTGCTCTGTATTTTACTCTCGACCTTGCTGGTGCACGCTTTGCTTTTGTTTCGTAAAATGCCCAAACACAGTTCATTCTTATTTTATTGAAATGCAGCATGGACTAGGCCCTTCTGGCCCCAACAGCCCCTGAATCAACTCTAGCCCAATCACGGGACAATTTACAGTGACCAATTAACCAACCAACCGGTAGGTCTTTGGAGTGTGGGAGGAAACCGGAGCACCCGGAGGAAACCCACGTGGTCACGGGGAGAACGTACAAACTCCTTATGGGCAGCAGCAGGATCACTGGTACTGTAAAGCATTGTGCTAACCACCACGCTTACATATTTATGTGATACCTTTTGGGTAAATAGTCTATAGTAAGAGATCCGTTTCCTTCCTTGCTGAAAGGTTAGAGATTGACCTAATTTTGATTCGTGATATTTCTACAGTCACACGGTACATCTTGACCATTCTTTCACATTTTGTTAACAGCAGTACAGGGTGAATCAGAAAACTTCAAGTAGGGACTTCATGTGTGTTATTTTAACCAATGTTTACCGAGTCAGCTGCCAAAGCTGGAAATTGGAACTATTTTTTAAAATGTGACAATAACAACGGTCTGAATTCCTTTTTGGCAGAAATCCAGTTAATCCAAACAAAAAAGATTTTGTCCAAAGCTACTTAAATTTCATATGTCTGGAAGCTGGGGTGGAAACCCATTTGATTTAGCTTGTGACTTTGCATATGCCAATTAGAGAGGTATTAAGCTATTTTATACTGTTGCAGGTTTGTTTCTAGGTTATTAATCCCTCGGTTATTAACCTTGTTGTTCTTCCTCATTCAGCAGAAGGTCCCGGTGGGGTTATTGTGTTGTTCAGAGTACAACAGCAGTGTTGTTTTGGAGCAATTATTTATGTGAAATGTCATTGGCTCCTATAAAATCTTTACCTCTATTGCTTGGTGAAAAACCAAGCTTGTGCAGGGTAACTCTTTTGATATGTTTGGTTTTAATATAATAATCTTCTGTGTGTCCTTCTATTTGCCAGGAGAGTGATAGAGGAACTTAACCAGTTGAGATAGTCAGCAGTACCTTTGCATTCTTGCTAAGCCCAGAGTTAACATTGCTGCCAGAACTCAATGTCATTGGACCCACGATCTGCCTATTTAAAGGGTGCTGTGGTTCAAATTAATAGGGTATGGGTATGATCTTGCTTTTAACCTGCCCGATTTCATTCATGAGCATAAAATTCTAACAATGGTTCTGAAATCCCCTCTCATTATTGAGGCTGCTTTTTTTTAATGGACTGAATTATTTTAGAAAATAAACAATTGCTCAGCTCTTTGGCCCAGTTTAGTTAATGAGAATGTAAGCTATTTCAATGCCCTTGTTTTGAGCTAGACAAGAATGTGGAATTTCAACTTGAGTAGAACTGTTACTTTCATACCACACCTCTATGTTTATCTGCTCTATCGAACATATCGACCTGATTCAATAGCTTTGGTTTGCACAATGCTGTGTCAAAGGCTTAAATTATGTTATATGGGGACAGAGAAGTCTTAAGGGAATAAAACATTACAATGGTTTATCACATTTATGGGTGTTTTCCCAAGAACATTTTTTAATTCTTCTAATTCATCTAATTCTTCGCATGTTTTGGTACAATTTTTATGTTCATACTTAAAGATATATGGTGAAAGAAATATTTCTAGGACAGCATGTCTATTATTGAGATGTATTTCTATTTACTATATATAATTTGCTTTGATATAATATTGCGTAGCCTTGCATTTTACTTTGTAATTTGTGTTCCACAATGTCATATCTGGCTGACACTTGTAATCCCACTTATTAGTGGATGTGTCGCTTGGTTCCCACATGCACTTATGTACAGAATTGACATTAATGTTATAAATGTGATGCTGGACACTTTTTAACCCTCCAATAAAATATTTCAAATGAATGGTGTCTGGTCACCGACTGTTTAGCATTTTTTATTCCCATCCAGGTAAGAGCAGTTTCAATACTGGGATTGTTAGAGTGATTTTTGGGGTTAGCACATGTAGCAAATAACTTTAACTGACTTCAGTCACTAGCCTTCAGATTTAAATATGATTCTTGGATTCTATCTAAAATGCAGTTCTGATCAATAGGTGGGGTGTGTTGGTGGGAAGATCCAGACATTTGTAACTCTTACATGCAGTTCAAAGGAAGCACTGTAAATATGGATTTGTTTGAATTGTCTTGAAATTTTCTTTGATCTTTAGCATATAAGATGTCATGTTGTGTTGGGTCAGGCAGACCACCTTTCTTCCCTCTCTGCTCCTACCCCCCCCCCCCAAAGGTTGTCAGTTTATTTGTGATGTTTTGTTGGATAAAGAGACTGCATCATAACTACCAGTACTTCATTCACATGAAAGAGTTCATGTATGGCATGTTTTTAATGCCTTTTTATCTAGATAGCTTTTTTTTAGAAAATCAAACAAGTCCCTTGTTCATCTTCAGATACATTCCCGGACATCTGATTATTCTCTTTGACACTGGATCATAAGACTGTTTCCTCATGTGTTTTCTCCCCCCCCCTTCTGAATCAGTCTCCATTAATTGCAGTCAAGCTTGTATTGAATTTGACAGCAACCCATTCTCCTAAGACTGATTTCAAAATTGCAACCCTCACTTTTCACATTTTCATTAATTTCTTTCATCATGGTGATCACTGGCAAAAGCAGCATTAGGATTTTGGGGCAACTAAGAGACAGGCAAGAGGAGTCCAGAGCAATGGGGTCTCATTTAGGCCAAACTAGCCAAAGGGGGCTTTTTTTCCCCTCTCCTTCCCAAATGGATTTCAGCAAACTTTTATGTTTGCAACATCATGGGAACTTTATGGTCATTGTTATAAAAGGATCATAAAAGTAATTGTACACAATGCATGTACATCCAGGTCTTTTGTATTTGGCAGTAAGTTGTTTGTACTGAACAAGAAAATTGTGAGTCCAGCACTGGTTGAATAGTTATTTCAAACTGCTGTGTGCTCGGTGTAATTAATAAATCTGGAGAGAGAGGGGGAGAGGGGTAGAAGCAGGTCACTTTCAGCTACCAACATGTCAGAAGTAGATGTTAGAGATGACCAGTTTGTATACAAGGGCGGTGAGAGGCAAAAGAAGCATAATGGCAAGGTATGGAGTAGAATGAGGGTAGGTTCAATGGCGAAAGGACCGAAATAACAGCCCAAAAGTGCAAAGCAGCAAAACAAGAAAAGTGAAAGAGGTTTTAAAAGGGATTGTAAATGGTGACTGGTGGTGTAGCGGTTTCAGCACCGGACATTCGAGGCGAAGGGTTGCGAGTTCGAATCTGATGGCTTTCCATCCGTGCTGAGATGAGCGCCGACCTTGCAACTCGGCCTCTTTTTAACTGTTAAAATGCTACGGAAACGACAAAAAAAAAGCCGGCCGATGCGCCGCAAGGCGTGAAAAGGAACAACAAATGATGGTGACGGAATGAAAGTGGGGCTTCCCTACCCGGTCATTTGTTGAAATTTTGGACGAGGAACTTCTTTGAAAAGAAACCCATAAAAACATCTAATGATATGCCTGAATAGGAACATTTATTTTGGTTTGTAATGAAACACAGTAAACCAATGGTCATGTGGTTTGAGTTAATAAATTCCATGTTGAAACCCGAAGACACAGATAACTTGTTTGAAACGTGAAGTACACCACTCTGCGTTTTGTGTCTCAGGAACCGTTACCCTGATTAATAGTAATCAGCAATCATATAGCGATATTTTATTGTTTGTATGACATATGAGCAGGGAAGAGGTAGAATATGGAGGGGAGGAAAGAGAGGACACCGAGGTAAGCAACTGAGATGGGGGTGCTGAAGGAGGGAGACAGGTGGCAAATGTAGGGGTGCACGTACAATGGCCCAGTACGTGTTTGGCTGAGTCTGTGCACCAGATCCTGGCTTTCCGGATACGTTAGACAGATCTCCTCCCCTTTGGAAAAAAAGAACATCATGTCCTATCTGCTGTGCAGCCATTCCGCATTTAAAATTAATATATATTCTCGTAAATCAGGGAAATTCTTGAAAGAGCATTCACAATTGCAGGCACCAGCGTCATTTTTTCCGTTCAAAATGGATTAGCCAAGAGAAACAGCATGTTGCAAAATACATCTCTCAGGATGAGGCGTTTCATTCCAGAACGAAGATGATGTCCTTTTTCAAAGAAAGGGCTCCACCCTCAACCGCATCTCTTCCATTTCACGCACGTCTTCTCTCACCCTATCCTCCCGCCACGCTACCATGGACAGGGCTCCTCTTGTCCTCACCTACCACCCCAGCAGCCTCCGCGTCCAGCACATAATTCCCCATAACTTCCACCACCTCCAACGGGATCCCACCACCGAGCACATCTTTTCCATCCCCCCCCCACCACCCGCCACTTTCTGCTTTCCGCAGAATTCGCTCCCTATGCGGCTCCCTTGTCCATTGCCCCCCCCCCCCCCACTGATCTCCCTCCTGGCACTTACCCTGCAAGAGGAACAAGTGCTACACCTCCTCCCTCACTACCATTCAGGGCCCCAAACAGTCCTTTCAGGTGAGGCGACACTTCACCTGCGAGTCTGTTGGGGTCATCTGCTGTATCTGGTGCTCCCAGTGTGGCCTCCTGTATATCGCTGAGACCCGACGTAGATTGCGAGACCGCTTCGCCGAGCATCCTCGCTCCTTCCGCTAGAACCAGTGGGATCTCCCAGTGCCCCCCCCATTTTATTTCCACTTCCCATTCCCATTCCGATATGTCTGCCCATGATTTCCTCCACAGTAGTGATGAGACCACACTTAGGGTGGAGGAACAACACCTTATGTTCCGTTTGGGTAGCCTCCAACCTGATGGCATGAACACTGACTTCTCAGGCTTTCTGTAATGCCCCTGCCATCCCTCCCCCCATTTCCCTTCCTTACCTTATCTCCTTGACAACCCATCGCCTCCCTCTGGTGCTCCTCTCCCCCACCACCACTTTTTCTTTCTTCCATGGCCTCCTGTCTCTTCCACCTATCAACTTCCCAGCTCTTTACTTCCCCCCCCCTCCAGGTTTCACCTATCACCTGGTGTTTCTCTCTCCTCTCCCCCACCTTTAAAATCTATTCAGCTTTTTCTCCAGTCTTGATGAAGGATCTTGGACTGAAACATCCACTGTTTGCTCTTTTCCATAGATGCTGCCTGGCCTGCTGAGTTCCTCCAGCATTTTGTGTGTGTTGCTCAGATTTCCAGCATCTAATCTGCAGATTTTCTCTTGGTTGTTTCAAAATATGATGAAAATGTATTCTGAACAGTTGTAGTGCATAAACAAGGGACTTCAGATTATCATATTAGAAACTAATTATTTAAAATTAGGTTCCATTTTACAGATAGAGGACTGAAGCTTCCACGCATATCATAGCCCCCACCCTGCATTTAATTTAGATTAATCTATGCATATCCTATACAGTTTTGGTCACAAGACTTCAGAAGAATTTGCATTTTGCTGGAGCAAGTTTGAAAAGTGATTCAAGGCCAGTACTTGGATAACATTTACCAGGCCCTGGCAGCTACACTTGCACGCTGGTGGAGTCCAGTGTCAGAAAACAATGTTCCAGTATCCCCCCCCCCCCGCCCCCATCACTGGCAAGGAGCCTGCATGAGGTAAGTCCTGGCATGGGAATGGAATGAGAAATGACTGGTGTATGTTTCAATCTATTTGCAGCTTTTGCCTTTTTTTTTAACCATCTTTCAACTATATTCACAAACATACTGAACACAAGAGATTCTGCATCTATTGTATCCGATGCTCTTGGTGTGGCCTCCTCTACGTTGGTGAGATCCGGCACATACTGCGGGGGACAACTTTGTCGAGCACCTTAACTCTATCCACTGCAAAAGGTAGGATCTCCCAGTAGCCACCCCATTTCAATTCAACTTCCCATTCCTATTCTGATATGTCTGTCCATGGCCCCCTCTACTGCCATGATGGAGGAGAATCACCTCATATTCCATCTGGGTAGCCTCAAACTCGATGGAATAAACATCAATTTCTCTAACTTCCAGTAGGATGGATGATGGTGGGAGCACAAATATCTCAGGATGAGGCAACTGGAGGAGGATATAGGAAGAAGGACGAGTAAAAGGCCCTGTAGAAATGTGAAAACAAGGATGGAAATTATAATGTGGCATTGGTTAACTGAAGACAATGAAGATCAGCAAGCATTGAGCTGCTGTGTGGAAAGATCAATGTGTAAGACAATTCACAGATGATAGAGCAAACAAAGTTGACCATTTAAACTTGCATTTGCAGAGTTTGTCGTCTTCTGTGCTCTACTTGATCTTTCATTGATCCTGTTTACAGTTACTATTCTATAGATTTGCTGAATATGCCCACAGGAAAAAGAATCTCAGGTTTGTATGTGGTGACACATGCGTACTCTGATAATTTTTACTTTGATCTTTGAAATTTGAGTGGTAAATAATTTCTTCAAAGGGTTTGGTACCACTCCTATTTACTATTACTCCCTCTCACTTTCTGAAAAATTTCTTTAAACCTGCCCCCTTTCCACACCATCAGTCTTTCTTTGCTTTCTGAGGTCCTCATATAGTTGCCTTGTAAATAGATTTCATGTTTCCTGTAACAAAGTTCTTGTGCCCCTGTCATAATACTTTCCTGGACATTGAAAATTACTAGTGATGTCCTCCAAGGCCATCACAATGATCACTCCAAACTTCAGCCATAGAGAAAGCTGAGCACATTAAATCTCCATCAATGCTTCTCCTTTACGGTTGAGCTGAGTGCAAGTATCTTCACCTGTTCCTGTCCTAGTCTACGTACTCACAGCCAAAGAGTATCTGCAGTGGTGTTCTTTCCCACAGCTCCCAGCTCCCTCTCTCATGCTGAGTCTAGACCAGCGGTTCCCAAACTGGAGTCCATGGACCCCTCAGTTAATGGTAGGGGTCCATAGCATGAAAAATGTTGGGAAGCTCTGCTCTTGGTGAATATAAGTCGGGTTCCGCATGTGCTTAGAGCTTTTCTCAGCACCATCTCTCGACGTCGCTAATGCTAATTTTTTATATGCCTTGACCAACATCCTGTATGGGGAGAGCTGAAATTGTTTCTGGTTACATTCCAAGATGACCATTGTCTTTTGTTCCTGACTTCAAATTCCATATGCTCAATGAAAATTCCATTACCTCTCCCTGACTCCTCCTCTTAAAATTAAAAGATCAGCTGTATTTGTCACATGTACGTCAAAACATACAGAGAAATGAGCCTTTTGCATTAATAACCAACACCGCCCGAGGACGTACTGGGGCCAGCCTGCAAGCATCACCATGCTTCCAGCACCAACATAGCATGCTGACAACTTAGTAACCCTAACCCCTATGAGGAAACCATCATCATCAGCGATCACTCGTAGTCGAGTATGATTCTTCTCCTGGTGGTTGACCTGGTCACTTGTGGGTCTTGAGATGACTAAAGAGGCTGATCCATGATCCACAAGTCCCTTTGCAGTGTTGGCAGGTGTAGGTCATTGAAGTGGTGGATGTAGCTGGTTGGGCCTTTCCCTGTCTCTCCTAACATTGCATCCACTTAGTCTTAGTGGTAAGGTGGAGGTATTTTTTCTGTCTGTGCAGTCCCCTCATAGACTGTCCTTCTCCAGCTTTCCCGATCTTGTGCTAATCCCATCCATTCAGGTTGATGTGCCACTTTCTCAGTTGACTCTTAATATTGTCTTTGAACCGCTTTTTCTGCCCTCCTGAAGTGCGCTTTGCATCTTGAGCTGCCTGAACAGGAGTTGTTTAGGGAGATGGGAGTCAGGCACATGGATGACGTGGCCGACCCATCGCAATTGAGGTTGAGTCACGATTGTGGCTATGGAGTTAATGTTAGCTTCCTCCAGGATGCTGGAGTTAGTATGCCTGTTCTTCCAGCTAACTCTCAGAATCTTTTGGAGGCACCTTTGATGATAAGTTTCTAGGGATTTTATGTGCCTGTTGTATGCTGTCCATGATTCCACTCCATATACAAGGAGGGTAGTTCTATAGCTTTATAGACCAGAAGCTTTGGGTCTTGATATCCCAAACTTCAAAAACCCTCTTTCTCGACCTGACAAAAGCTCCACTCGCACAGCCTATTCTGAGATTTATTTCAAGGTCAATGTTGGTTCTTGAAGAATGAAGGTTGCCAAGATATGGGAAATGATCAGTGTTCTCCAGAGGGATGTTGTTAACTTGGATGGTTGGAGGTTTAGGAACTTGATCTGGAGCAGGTTGGTGCAGGACTTGGGTCTTCTTGATCTTTAGATCAAGTCCCAGGAGCTTGTATGCTCCAGCAAAAGCATCCATTAGGCACTGCAGATCCTCCTGAGAGTGAGCTATGAGGGTGTTGTCGTCTGCATATTGGAACTCCATGATGGAAGTAGTGGACTCCTTGCTCTTTGCCTTGAACGTTTTAAGGTTAAAGAGCCCCTCATCTGTCTCATAGAGAATCTGGTCTCCTTGTGGGAGGTCTTGGCCTGTGAGGTGAAAAATGGTTGCAATGAAAGTGGCAGAATTGGGGCAATGATGCAGCCCTGTTTGACCCTGGTCCTAACTTTAAAAGGTGCTGTTTCAGAGCCATTGTTGTTGATGGCTGTTGCACTCATATCATTGTGTTGGAGCTGCTAGATCTTGAGGTATTTCTCCGGGCACCCGATTTTGGACAGCACCCACCAAAGGGCAGGATGATTAACAGAGTCAAAATCTCCCAAAGCACCCAGAGGAAATCCACAGGATTGCAGGGAGAATATACAAACTCTTTACAGACTGTGGCAGGAATTGGGAACCCCTGTTAGTGGCTGCTGTTACACTGCTAGCCACTCTGCTGCCCAAGCTGAACTGAACCACTGGGACTGTGTGGTCTGTCTTACTAGGGAGAAAGAGAGCCTGTGGTATGTCGAATTACTGAGTGAATGAGTAGTTTTTGGCGTACTGCAAGTCCGTGTCTTTATTGGTGCTTTGCTGCATGTTTGAGTGCTTGGTGGGGGCGCTGATGCTTTTTTGCTGGTGTGGATGGGGGGGTTCATTGCCTTGCTGCTGCTTGTGCATGGGAGGGGGGAGCTGGGGGGAGCTTTGGGGTTCTAATGTTTAAATGTCATTCATTCTTTGGGGCACTTCCCAACTTTTGTGGACGTTTGTGAAGAAAAAGAATTTCAGGATGTATATTGTACACGTTTCTCCAACATTAAATGTACCTATTGAACTTCTGATTCCGTGATCCACTTTGTCACCACTCTGTACTCACCTCCACTGCTCTAATATCATTCATCTTTACTTCTATACCAATCAACCACTGAAGCTTTTCCCAGGAAGGTAACTGTGATTACCTTGCACAGGATACTCTGACGGCATCCCTCAAATTCAAAAGCTCTACCACTGAGAAGCACACAAGGCAACGCCACCTCCTGCAGGTTCCCATCCAAGCTGCACGCCAATCTGGCTTGGAAATGTGTCCATGTTTTCATTGTTGTTGAGTTAATCCTTGATCTCGCCACCCAACTCCATTATGGTAACATCTTCACCTTCCTTCACCCTCCATAAAACTGAACTAGTTTCTACAGTCCATTGGTCCCTGTGTTTGCTAACTTGATCCATCACCCAGACCAGCAATATCACATATTAAGGTTCTCTCCCTGGTGCTCAGTTGCCATCGTGGCCTCTCCGCTTCCTGTCTCCACGTTCTCTGTGTGCCATACACCTCTCTAACCACATGGCGCGTTTCTCCACATATACTTGCCTGTGTGTATCTGTGCTTCAGCTATCTGATTCAGGTTCAGATTTATGTACATAGAAACATACGGTGAAATGTATTGTTTGCATTAACACCCAGAACCACTTAAGGATGTGCTAGGGGCAGTCTAAGAGTCACCAAACATTCTGGCACGAGCATAACATGCCCACAATGTTCAACAGAATTTTTCCCTTGCCTGAACTCACACCCTGCAATTTCCTTCTCTATTTCTCTGCTCTAAAACCCATTTTTTTGCCAAGGCTTTTGATCACCTATTTTAGTATCTTCTATCGAGTTCAATGCTCTTTGAAAGGAACAGCAGTAGGCCATTCAGCCCCTCTCTTTTATATTCCTGTGTCTTCCACCATGAAAACTAGATTTTTTTCTCTCAACATTTCTTTTTAACAGCTTAAAATCATTTATGAAGCACTTCAGTAATCATATCTACAAAATATGTTGTATGTTAAAGATAATTTATTAACACAGTTCCAGTGAACCGACACAGTTACTGTCAGGATCAGCCAGAGGTAGGTCAGGCATCTGAAAGAGAATGACGTCTGTAAGGGAATGGGGAGGAGATGAAAATCTGAACATGAAGATGTTTTGCAATCTTTGTGAAATCAGCAGTTTGCATTGTGTGTTTTTTGCGAAATCACGGTTCTTAGTCACCTCTTCTACTATAGAGAAAGTGCAGAGAAGATTTACGAGGATGTTACCTGGATTGGAGAGTGTGCCTTCTGTGAACAGGTTGAGTGAACTTGGCCTTTTCTCCTTGGAGCAACGGAGGATGAGAGGTGACCTGATAGAGATGTATATGATGATGAGGGGCATTGATCGTGTGGATAGTCAGGCTGAAATGGCTAGCATGAGGTGGGCATAGTTTTAAAGTGCTTGGAAATAGGTACTGAGGGGACGTCAGGAGTAAGTTTTTCACACGGGGAGTGGTGGGTGTATGGAAGTGTATGGATAGGTACTTGGAGCTTCAAAAAATGGAGGGCTATGCACTAGGGAAATTCTGGGCAGTTTCTAGAGTAGGTTACATGGTCAGCACAGCATTGTGGGCCGAAGGGCCTGTAATGCGCCGTAGGTTTCTATGTTCTATGTCAGTACATTTTGACATTTTCACCGCCTTTCCTAATTCAAGTAGGCATCAAATATTTCACTACCCCATTTTAAATAATTGTTTGGACTTATTCTTTGTGCTTACTCTATTATATATTTGTACAATTTTCCATTCATCTGCAAACAAAAAGTCTCTGTAAACTATTAGTTAAAACCACAATGGCCTGGAAAAAATTATGTTATAAATGTTGAATGCACTGTGTGAACAAGTGTTTCAAAATAACAAAATTTTTGCTGCTCATGACTATGTATGTTGCAGCAGTAACACTCTTTGATATGGTGTCACCCAACCCACACCCCACCCCTGTCCTTGGCAGTAGCGCTGGTGGGGTCATGTAATGTGGCCAGCATTTAATTGCAAGATGTTCAATTTTCTCAGAGCACTGACTGGTAACTATTGAAGAACTTGTGCACCAACCTTTGTCTGCTTTCTTTGGATTTCCCCGTCAGGGAGTTCCTATCCACGCTTCTCATTCAACCCGTCATAGTGTTTCATGGTGTAGGCCAGGTTACGGCAGGGTTCTGTTCCTGAGAACCGCTTGCAACTCGAATTGCTCGCAGGTCAGAATGAGTGTCCGGGAGAGGATTGCAGAGGCAGCTGCAACATGAGAGCGAGCAGACACGGGAAGAGCAGCCGTCAGCGGGGCCTCACTGACTCGGAGACCGAGCTGCTGAGTTTACTCTGTTCCCTCTCACCAATGAGAGGGAACTTGATGATGGTGAGGACAATATGAGTGAGGCTGATGTTCTGGAGCATGCTGATATTAAGGGTGAGGAGGTGTCGGAGTTGTTAAAATACATTAGGACAGATAAGTCCCCGGGGCCTGACGGAATATTCCCCAGGCTGCTCCATGAGGCGAGAGAAGAGATTGCTGAGCCTCTGGCTAGGATCTTTATGTCCTCGTTATCCACGGGAATGGTACCGGAGGATTGGAGGGAGGCGAATGTTGTTCCCTTGTTCAAAAAAGGTAGTAGGGATAGCCCGGGTAATTATAGACCAGTGAGCCTTACGTCTGTGGTGGGAAAGCTGTTGGAAAAGATTCTTAGAGATAAGATCTATAGGCATTTAGAGAATCATGGTCTGATCAGGGACAGTCAGCATGGCTTTGTGAAGGGCAGATCATGTCTAACAAGCCTGATAGAGTTCTTTGAGGAGGTGACCAGGCATATAGATGAGGGCAGTGCAGTGGATGTGATCTATATGTATTTTAATAAGGCATTTGACAAGGTTCCACATGGTAGGCTTATTCAGAAAGTTAGAAGGCATGGGATCCAGGGAAGTTTGGCCAGGTGGATTCAGAATTGGCTTGCCTGCAGAAGGCAGAGGGTGGTGGTGGAGGGAGTACATTCAGATTGGAGGATTGTGACTAGTGGTGTCCCACAAGGATCTGTTCTGGGACCTCTACTTTTCATGATTTTTATTAATGACCTGGATGTGGGGGTAGAAGGGTGGGTTGGCAAGTTTGCAGACGACACAAAGGTTGGTGGTGTTGTAGATAGTGTAGAGGATTGTCAAAGATTGCAGAGAGACATTGATAGGATGCAGAAGTGGGCTGAGAAGTGGCAGATGGAGTTCAACCCGGAGAAGTGTGAGGTGGTACACTTTGGAAGGACAAACTCCAAGGCAGAGTACAAAGTAAATGGCAGGATACTTGGTAGTGTGGAGGAGCAGAGGGATCTCAGGGTACATGTCCACAGATCCCTGAAAGTTGCCTCACAGGTGGATAGGGTAGTTAAGAAAGCTTATGGGGTGTTAGCTTTCATAAGTCGAGGGATGGAGTTTAAGAGTCGCGATGTAATGATGCAGCTCTATAAAACTCTGGTTAGGCCACACTTGGAGTATTGTGTCCAGTTCTGGTCACCTCACTATAGGAAGGATGTGGAAGCATTGGAAAGGGTACAGAGGAGATTTACCAGGATGCTGCCTGGTTTAGAAAGTATGCATTATGATCAGAGATTAAGGGAGCTAGGGCTTTACTCTTTGGAGAGAAGGAGGATGAGAGGAGACATGATAGAGGTGTACAAGATAATAAGAGGAATAGATAGAGTGGATAGCCAGCGCCTCTTCCCCAGGGCACCACTGCTCAATACAGGAGGACATGGCTTTAAGGTAAGGGGTGGGAAGTTCAAGGGGGATATTAGAGGAAGGTTTTTTACTCAGAGAGTGGTTGGTGCGTGGAATGCACTGCCTGAGTCAGTGGTGGAGGCAGATACACTAGTGAAGTTTAAGAGACTACTAGACAGGTATATGGAGGAATCTAAGGTGGGGGCTTATATGGGAGGCAGGGTTTGAGGGTCAGCACAACATTGTGGGCTGAAGGGCCTGTACTGTGCTGTACTATCCTATGTTCTATGTTCTATGTTCTCCTGGCTCAGCGTGACTCGACCCAGTCCCTAACTGTTGTGTGTTGGGGATGGGGGGTGGTGGGATTGAGGGGGGAAAACAAGCAGAAATGCCCATTAATACCAGCATTTCAATCCAGCTGCAAAGGAGGCATGACTGCGGCTAGATTTCGTTAGGAGTTTGAGGAGATTTGCTATGCCATCAAAGACACTCACAAATTTCTACAGATGTACCATGGAGAGCATTCTAACAGGCTGCATCACCGTCTGGTATGGGGGAGGGGGTGGAATTGAAAGAAGCTACTGAAAGTTGTGAACTCAGCTCCATCATGGGCTCTAGCCTCCGTAGCATCTTCAAGGTGTGATGCCTCAAAAAGGCAGCATCCATCATTAGGGATCAGCCATGATCTCATTGAATGGCGGAGCAGGCTCGACAGGCCAGATGGCCAACTCCTGCTCCTATTTCTTATGATCGTATGACCCCCAGCACCCAGGTCATGCCTTGTTCTCATTGCTACCATCAGGAAGAAGGTACAGGAGCCCGAAGGTGGACACACACTCAACAATTCAGGAACAGCTTCTTCCCCTCTGCCATCCGGATTCTGAATGGGCATTGAATCCAGGAACACTAGCTCATACAATATACTTTACAATATACATATATATTTACAGTCATTCACAGTTCCTTTAAGATTATTATACTGCTGCTTCAAAGACAACAAATTTATACCGGCGATGTTAAACCTGATTCTGATTCTGAGCAGAAGATGCCGGCAGCCCTGCAGCAGCTGGCAAATCCATCCCCTTCCATCCCACTGGTTTCCCAAAACACTCGCTCATAAGCTCTTGGCCACGCTGTTATGATCTTGAATTCATCGTTCCCCGGCGCTGCACTTTTTCGGTAGATTTTACACTTTATTCTGCATTGCTACTGTTTTGCATGATGCTAGCCCAGTGCCCTGTGTAATGATTGAATCTGTCCAGACAGTATGCAAGACAAGTGTTTCACTGCATCTTCATACGTGTGACAACGGTAAACCAATACTAATAACAATGTATGGGATGTTCATAAGTTGGGTGTTCATAACCTGAAGAGGACTTTTATAGCATTTAATGCTAATTTACAATTGAAACCAGATTGGTATTAATTCACCCAACACCAAGTTTTTGGATATACACATCTTTATTCTTCCTTGAAGTGCAAATGAGATTGTACTTTCATTAGATCAACAATTTTGTTTTTGGAAATCGGTTCTCGTTTTTATTAAAGCTGTGTTTTGTTTTCATTTCTAATGAAAATTAGACAGGGTGTATAATGAATTCTCATTCTGCAACCCCAGTTTTACAGTCTTGTGTCATTTGGAGTCTATCCTTTACAACCTAGTGAGGATGGGGTGCTAAAGAGAGCAGAAAGAAAATGATAACAAACAAGAAGAATTCTGCAGATGCTGGAAATTCAAGCAACACACATAGAAGTTGCAGGTGAACGCAGCAGGCCAGGCAGCATCTCTAGGAGGAGGTACAGTCGATATTTCAGGCCAAGACCCTTCGTCAGTACTAACTGAAGGAAGAGTTAGTAAGAGATTTGAAAGTGGGAGGGGGAGGGGGAGATCCAAAATGATAGGAGAAGACAGGAGGGGGAGGGATAGAGCTGAGAGCTGGACAGGTGATAGGCAAAAGGGATATGAGAGGATCATGGGACAGGAGGTCCGGGAAGAAAGACAAGGGGGGGGGGGACCCAGAGGATGGGCAAGGGGTATTGTCAGAGGGACAGAGGGAGAAAAAGGAGAGTGAGAGAAAGAATGTGTGTATAAAAATAAGTAACAGATGGGGTACGAGGGAGAGGTGGGGCATCAGCGGAAGTTAGAGAAGTCGATGTTCATGCCATCAGGTTGGAGGCTACCCAGATGGAATATAAGGTGTTGTTCCTCCAACCTGAGTGTGGCTTCATCTTTACAGTAGAGGAGGCCGTGGATAGACATGTCAGAATGGGAATGGGATGTGAAATTGAAATGTGTGGCCACTGGGAGATCCTGCTTTCTCTGGCGGACAGAGCGTAGGTGCTCAGCAAAGCGGTCTCCCAGTCTGCGTCGGGTCTCGCCAATATATAGAAGGCCACATCAGGAGCACCGGACGCAGTATATCACCCCAGCCGACTCACAGGTGAAGTGTCGCCTCACCTGGAAGGACTGTCTGGGGCCCTGAATGGTGGTAAGGGAGGAAGTGTAAGGGCATGTGTAGCACTTGTTCCGCTTACACAGATAAGTGCCAGGAGGGAGATCGGTGGGGAGAGATGGGGGGGACGAATGGACAAGGGAGTCGCATAGGGAGTGATCCCTGCGGAAAGCAGTGGGGGGGGGGAAAGACGTGCTTAGTGGTGGGATCCCGTTGGAGGTGGCGGAAGTTACGGCGAATAATATGTTGGACCCGGAGGCTGGTGGGGTGGTAGGTGAGGACCAGGGGAACCCTATTCCTAGTGGGGAGGCGGGAGGATGGAGTGAGAGCAGATGTACGTGAAATGGGGGAGATGCGTTTGAGAGCAGAGTTGATGGTGGAGGAAAAGAAGCCCCTTTCTTTAAAAAAGGAGAACATCTCCTTTGTCCTGGAATAAAAAGCCTCATCCTGAGAGCAGATGTGACGTAGATGGAGGAATTGCGAGAAGGGGATGGCATTTTTGCAAGAGACAGGGTGAGAAGAGGAATAGTCCAGATAGCTGTGAGAGTCAGTAGGTTTATAGTAGACATTAGTGGATAAGCTGTCTCCAGAGATAGAGACAGAAAGATCTAGAAAGGGGAGGGAGGTGTCGGAAATGGACCAGGTAAACTTGAGGGCAGGGTGAAAGTTGGGGGCAAAGTTAAGTAAGTCAAATAAAGTTAAGAAAGAAAATGATACAAAAGTTGAAAAGGTAATGAAAGCCGGTTGTCACAGACACAGTTGCTCCCTGAAAGTTCAAAAGTAAAACTACAGGTACTGTAGGTAGAGGACAAGTACATGGCCACAAATGAAGTAATGACAAGCTACATAAGTATATTGGTCTCAGGACTGTGGTCCACATTGAACTGACTTTAGTACTTACATCCTTCATGTACAGGAGGAGTAAAAATCTTTACGTTATGTCTCTGTCTAAATGTGCAATGTGCAATTTATAGTAATTTATAGTAAATAGTATGTACAACAGGATAGTCAATATAACATAGAAATACAGTTGTATCAGCATGAATTAATCAGTCTGATGGCCTGGTGGAAGAAGCTGTCCCGGAGCCTGTTGGTCCTGGCTTTTATGCTGCGGTACCGTTTCCCAGATGGTAGCAGCTGGCACAGTTTGTGGTTGGGGTGACTCAGCTCCCCAATGATCCTTCAGGCCCTCTTTACACACCTGTCTTTGTAAATGTCCTGAATAGTGGGAAGTTCATGACTACAGATGCGCTGGGCTGTCCGCACCACTCTCCGCAGAGTCCTGTGATTGAGGGAAGTACAGTTCCCATACCAGGCAGTGATGCAGCCAGTCAGGATGCTCTCAATTGTGCCCCTGTAGAAAGTTCTTAGGATTTTTAGATTTTTTTTTAGATTATGAGGACACGTAGTCCTCTTTTATTGTCCTTTAGTAATGCATGTATTAAGAAATGATACAATTTGTTCCTCCAGAATGATATCACAGAAACACAAGACAAACCAAGACTTAAAAAAAAACTGACAAAAGCACATAATTATAACATATAGTTACAACAGTGCAAAGCAATACCATAATTTGATGAAGAACAGACCATGGGCACGGTAAAAAAAGACTCAAAGTCTCTCGAAAATCCCATCATCTCACGCAGACGGTTGAGGGGAGAAACTCTCCCTGCCATGAGCTTCTAGCGCCGCAAACTTGCGGATGCAGCATCCTGGAAGCACCCGACCACAGTCCGACTCTGAATCCGTCCGAAAACTTCGAGCCTCCGACACCGAGCACCGAGCACCATCTCTACCCAGCACTTCGGCAACAGGCAATAGGCAAAGCCGAGGATTTGGGGCCTTCCCCTCCGGAGATTCTCAATCGCACAGTGGCAGCAGCAGCGAAGCGGGCATTTCAGAAGTTTCTCCAGATGTTCCTCCGTGCTTCTCACGTCCGTCTCCATCAAATCAGGATTGTGCACGGCCCCTATTTAACAAATACGGTATCAATTCGGAGTGGCCGTGCGCGCTGCGTCGTGCTGCCATCTTCTCCCCTCCAGATTTGGGGGCCCACACCAAACTTCTTCAAGCCTCTGAAGTGAAGGAGGTGCTGTTGTGCCTTTTTCCACCACACACCTGGTATGTACAGACCACATGAGGTCCTCGGTAATGTTTATGCCGAGGAGTTAAAGCTGTTCACCCTCTCAACCCCAGATCCATTGATGTCATTAGCCTGTCTCCACTCCTCCTGTAGTCCACATAGAAATGCTTGGATTTTTATTAAAAGGTCACTAAGTCCTTGCTAAAATGAAGGCAGCATGGGTATCAGAGATAATTAGTAGTGGCTGGGTAATGGTACAGGGATACTGAATACCTCATTATGATGGATGAAGTCCTTTGGGATGTTCCAATAGTACAATCTGGAGAAAAGGAACTCTTCGAGGGGGAGGTCTGCTTGTCGTTCTTTTCCGCGCCTTGTGGCATGACGGCAGGCAATCTTGCCACTTCTCCAGCATTTGTCTGTGTTTTTTTCACCAGGCCAGGTTGCTAGCCCGCGCTCAGCCCAGCACGGATGGAATGCATGACTCAAACGCGGGACCACTCGCCTCAAAGTCCAGTGCAGATGCCACCACACCACCGGCCAGCTGGCAAGGTCTGGTGAGGGGTTTCAATTAGAAACTATGTTGAACAGGGAGACCACAGCTGTCCTTTGTAATGGATAAGTTTGCAATGAATAAAGCAGGAAGGCATAACAGAACCAGTACTTGTGTGACAGGAAACTCATCTATCCTCACTAAACCAATAATTTTGGAAAATGCAAAGGTTTTACAAGAAAAGTAATATTAAACTTGGCTGTACAGCTGCTTCCACATGAAGAAGGCCAAACTCAATGAGTAATGGAACAGCTGCAACAAATAGACTGGGGTAGGTTTCTCAATAGCATCCTGGTTAATAAAACTTGCTGGGAAGCTGTTAATGGCAGAGTGTGCAAGGTTCATGTGGACTGGTTTCAGTCTACGTAACTGTGACACATAGGCACCAATCGGATGAGGAAAGTCCTGTAGAGAAGGAGAAGAAAAGGAATACAAGATACAGACGTACATGAAGGGCTGAAAGTAAACTTTAGAAATGCAGAAGCTTAAAACATTTAAACTTCCTTTTATCACAATCACATGATTGGAGCATTTAAATTGTTAGGAGAGACTGGAGAGGCAAGATCTGCTTTTCCTGGAGTGGGTGGAGTGGGTGAGGTTAAAGGTTGACATGACTGAGTTGACATAAAATTATGAGAAGTAAGTATTGGATAGAATACAACAAACTTTTCCCAGATCAGGTATAGATAAAACTTAAAAGGATGCAAGGTAAAATATTTAGGGGGAACCTGAGGGGGACCTTTTTTACCTAGAGAGTGGTGAGTACCTGAAATATACTGCCTGAGAGAGTGGGTGAAGCAAAAGTCAATCACAGCATTTAAAAAGTATCTACACAACATTTGAATCTCCCAGCATAGAAGGCTATGGGGCAAATGCTGGGGGGTGGGGGGATTGATACAGATTAATGCCACCCGAAATGTCAACTGCTAAATTCCTCCAACCTTTTGTGTATGTTGCTTGGATTTCCAGCATCTGCAGGTTTTCTCTTGTTGGTAAGAAGGAGATCTGTAGGGCAGTGGTCCCCAACCTCCGGGCCGCGGACCAGTACCGGGCCGCGAAGCATGCAGTAGTGCAGCGGTAGCCAGGATGCACCCAGAACATCTTTAAGAAAAAAGCTGAAATAAACAGGCTAATTAATTAGGTGCTGCCCGGCTCATAAATGGGCCAACATTTACATGCTGGGCAGCACCTAATTAATTAGCTGGTTTATTTCAGCTTTTTTCTTAAAGATGTGCTGGGTGCATTCCTGGCTACGACTGCACCGCTGCATGCTTCATGGCCCGGTATCTGTCCACAGCCCGGAGGTTGGGGACTACTGCTGTAGGGCATCAGGTGCTGGGAATCAATAGTCATTGGAGAAAGGCCAATGTGATGCACACATTTAAAAACAAAGAGAAAACAGATAAACGCAAGAGATTCTGCAGATGCTGAAATCCAGAGTAACACACGCAAAATGCAGGAGGAACTCAGCAGGTCAGGCAGCATCCATGGAAAGGAATAAACAGTCAAAATTTAAATGTTAGAATTTGCTGTATAATAATACTGTCCATTAGGAGTTTGTACATTCTCCCTGTGACAGTGAAGGTTTCCTCCAGGTGCTCTGGTTTCCTCCCACAGTCCAAAGGTGGACCAGTTGGTAGGTTAATTGGGCATTGTAAATTGTCCTGTGATTAGGCTAGGATTAACTTGGAACAATTTAACCCTATTGTTGAATAACTAGGATGGAGTAACCAAATTGTCCTCAGAAACAAAGAAGAATGTTGCCATATTTTAGGAAATGACATCCCAAGTGGTTGTTGGAAATGCATGTGTAGCAGGGAACCTAAAAGTTATTGAGGAATGGCGATTTGAATTAGTGAACAGTTTCAGCTTCAGCAGACCGGTGTGAGGAGTCCAGTTCAGTTACATTGAAAGAAGGAATGCAATGCAAAATATACCAAAATCCTGAATGTAGAAATAACATATATGAAAATGTATGCAAACAAAAAACAGGAAAGGCTGGGAGTGCTCAGTAGCGCAGGCAGCATCCATGGTGGGAGAAACAGTGTGATTGTTTCAGGTCAAGGACCCATCATCAGAAGGGGAAAAGTGAAAAAGCAAAGTTGATTGAAATTGCAGAGAGGAGGAGTGGAGAGAGTAAAGGGAATATCTGTGATAGAGTGGAGATCAAAGTTGTCAAGCTAACAATAAGTTTGAAAATCATAAAGGCAGAGAGGAAAAAAAGAGAAACAAACAAAAGCGTAGCTATCTGAGATTGTTAAATTCAATATTTTCTAGGGGCTGGAATGCATGCAGACTAGATAACATATTCTTCTTCAAACTTACTCTACATTGGACATAGTGGGAGACCAATGACGGGACATTATACTGAGAGAGAGAAAGGCATCCACAGACCCTTATGACCCTTGTGGATTGAAGAGCAGTATGGAATTATTACTTTTCTCATAGTTTACGTTTTCCTAGACTTGCTTGTAGTTTTATATTTAATCACCTTTATGCATGTAATTGTTCAGTGATTTTTTAGTAAATGTAGTATAGCTGATTCTGTATTTCTCTGCAGCCTGTGTCACGCCACTGAACCTATTTCATATGCTATCCCTTATCAGTGGAAGTGCTTTATCTCCCTGGTGAACTGGTTATTTAGCATGAGATGGCCACAACTTCTTTGTTTCTTTATCTCTTCTTTGTCCTCCACCTTTGCTTTCTCTCTTACAGTTGTGTGAGTGGATGCTGCTATTTTTTGTTATGAACAGCTAATAAAACGGCAATAATTTCAGTCTTGGTGAAGGTTTTTGGCCCAAAACATTGACTGTTTGCTCTTTTCCATAGATACTGCCTGGCCTGCTGAGTTCCTCCAGCATTTTGTGTGTGTTGCTTGGATTTCCAGGATCTGCACTTTTTCTCGTGTTTATAATTACAAAATTTATGCTTCATTCTTAAATTCCAAAGAATCTCTGTATCAATATCACCAGATCCACCAGTAGATTAGGGACTCAAAATAGGAATGGTCCCTTTGGAATACTTATTGGCAAAAGAAGAGGAAGAGATGTTTGGTGGTGGAATCCCATTAAAAGTGTTGGAAATTATGGAGGATGATCTATTGAATGTGAAGGTTTAGGATGGGGGATGGGTGGAAGGTGAAAGCAAAGGGCACTCCATTCTTATTCTGCTTGTGCTCTTATTGTTGGAGCAATGTAGGAGGTCAAAGACTGAGAGGTCAGAGTGGGTGTGAGACAGAGAATTAAAACAGCAGCTGACTGCAAGCACAAGGTTGCCCCTGCAAATTAAATTGGGGTGTGTACAAAGCAACCACACAATTTCCATTCTGTTTGTTCAGTGTAGCAGAAAGCTCATTGTGAGCATCTAATGCCATAAATCAAATGAGGTGGTATTGAATTGCAGATCACCTGGAAAGACCCTTTGGTTCCCTGGATAGCCGGAAGGGAAGAGATAAGAGAGCAAGTATTGCATCATGATGATTTGATGGGAAGGTACATATATGTCAAAAAAATTCCTATTTCTGGCCTTGTAACGGCAGAATGGCCATTGGTGAAACAGCTGAAGAAGGTTGGACATAGGGCACTAAGGTCATCGTCATCGATGAAGACCTCGACACCATGAGTACTTTTTTACAAGGTCGAGTTGCTAGCTCGACGCTCAACCCAGCACGGATGGAGAGCGTGCAAGGGAGCCGACCAGATTCAAACTCGGGATCTCTCGTCCCGAAGTCCAGCGCTGATGCCACTATGCCACCACGCCACATGGGGTACTTGCTCTGAGGAAGACCTGCAGAGTTGTCCTGTGGCTGAGATCATTGAATCCAAACACTGTAGCCACCTTCCTTTTTTGCTGGTTGTTACTCCAACCAGGAGAGAGTTTTCCCTCTGAATCCCATTAACTTCTTAATACCTTATTCATTCAAATGCTGCCTTGACATCAAGGACTCTCACTTCTCCTCTGGAACTCAGTTCTTTTATCCATATTTGGACCAAGGCTTTAATAAGGTCAGGAGCTGAATCACTTTGGTGGAACCCAAACTGAGCTTCTGTTTTCTCACTTTACAAATTCTGATATATGAACCCTAACCTGAAACATCATCTCAGTTTCTCCACCCACTGATGCTGCTTGACCTGCTGAGTGCTTCTGGCATTTTCTGTTTTTAAGACCATAAGACTAGGACCAAGATTGGGCCATTTGGCCCATTGAGTTTCTCTGCCAATCAATCATGGCTGATTTGTTATCCTCCTCAACTCCATTCTCCTGTCTGCTCCCCATAACTTCTGATGCTCTTACTAATCAAGATCCTATCAACCTCCACTTCGAATATAACCAATGACTTGGCCTCCAGAGCTATCTGTGGTAACGAATTCCACAGGTTCACCACCCTCTGGCTAAAGAAATTCATCCTCATCTGTTCTAAAGGGGCATCCTTCTAATCTGAGGCTGTTCCTTCTGGTCCTAGGCTTTCCCACTATAGGAAACATCCTCTCCAAACCACTCTACCTAGGCCGTTCAATATTCAATAGATTTCAGTGAGATTCTCCTCACCGCACCCCGCCCCATTCTCCTAAACTCCAGCAAGCACAGGCCTAGAGCCCAGTGATTGCAGCTTTTCGTTCAACTTGAAAACATCGAATGGAAACTCAGCATTTGTCACAAATTTTGGAGAGCAGAAACATCAACTTCACAGGACAATGTCTTTAGAGATTTGAATTTAGACTGTCATTCAAATCTACCACTTAATTACCTATACAAAACCCCAGAGGATTTAAAAATTCCAGTCACTCAATACAGACATATTTCCTTCCTGTTAATATCTTCTGGAAATTAAATCACTTTTCAGCATTTCGGTTCTCTGAAAAGAGTGATTGAGCAGGGGATACCCATTAGTTACTGGCTTCCATTATTGCTAGGGTTGTCAGGAATTTCTCAGAAATTCACATAAGACCATAAGACAGGAACAGAATTAGGCCATTCAGCCTATCATGTCGGCTCCGCCATTTCGTCATGGCTGATCTTGGATCCCATTCATGCCATACACCTGCCCTCTCACCATGTCCCCTGATGCCCTAACCAATCAGGAATCTATCAACTTTCACTTTGAATATACCCATAGACTTGGCCTCCCCCCACAGTCTGTGGCAGAGCATTTCACAGTTTCTCCACTCTTTGGCTAAAAAAATTCCTCCTTACCTCTGTTCTAAAAGGTCACGCCTCAGTTTTGAGGCTGTGCCTTCTAGTTTGGCATATCCCCACCAGAGGGAACATCTTCTCCACATCCACCTTATCTAGTCCTTTCAACTTTCAGTAGGTTAGATACTTTGCATTGTAGCGCTTTGTCTAAATTAAGCATGGTCTCGGCCAGAAACATTGGCTGTTTATTCACTTCCATAAATGCTGCCTGACCTGCTGAGTTGCCCCAGCATTTTGTGTGTGTTAATTTGGAAGTTACTTTGAGGCTTCAAGCCTGTGGGTCTGCTGGTGTTACATTAAGGAGCAGCAGCGGAATTTCTTCATTCCTGTCTGGTTAGGCAAGTACTCTAGTTACGTTCATCATCCAATGTGCCCAAAGCAGCAAGATTACTGGAATCTCCAGTAGCTCAGGCTCTTCACAGTGAGGGCTGGAACTTCTGCTTTTGAAGGCTAGCAAAGGTAGATGAAAGTGCAGAAATGACCTTGCAGTTAGGTCAGTAATGATCTTATTGGATGGCAGAGCAGGGACTCCTTCCGCCTTTGACTTGTGTGTTCATAATTATAGATCTGCCCGGAACTACTCCCACAATTTCAAAATCATCTCCAAATTGATCCGTTCCAATTTGCCTGTAGGAGAAACAGGTTTAGGAACAGTTGCTACTACCCCTCAACCATCAGGCACTTGCCCAAAGGCTCTTGATCTTCACTCAACTTCACTTGCCCTATCATTGAAATGTTCCTACAACCAATGGACTCACTTTCAAGGACTCTTCATCTCACGTTCTTGATATTTATTACTTATTTATTGATATTATTGTTTCTTGTTTTTGTATTTGCACAGTTTGTTGTCTTCTTCACTGTGGTTGAGCGCTCTAGTTTGGCAGTCGTTCATTGATTCGTTATGGTTATTATTCTATAGATGTATTGAGTATTCCCACAGTTACTATTTACTATTCTATAGATTTATACGCTCACAAGAAAATGAATCTCAGGGTTGTATATGGCGACATATAAAGTTTACTTTGAACTTTGAACTAAACGACTCTTTTCCTGAAATGAATCTCATCTTCTCCTGGTTGTCACTAACTTGCCTCTCCAGGCTGTCCTTGTTTAAAATCTATCAAGAGTGAATTAAGGATGTTATCTCTGAAATCCTTACCTTTCTGAAGGTTGTGTCCTGGTCATGGAGACAGAACCTAGGCTGAAAAACTTAGATACCATTCCAAAGAAACAATCAATATTGGAACGCTAAGAAAGTATTCATTTCACTGAGAGGTCAGCACAGAGGATCTAAAATTATTTGCAGCTGGATTGCATAAATTGAAAAATACTTTATTCTGGTACATTTCCCTTATTTTTCTGGTCGGTCATTGAGTAATTTCTGGCAAAAGGTGTTGGAAATATGGTCAGGAGTTTGTTAGGCAACAGCAACAACTAGGCTTATTTAAGAGTTTAAAAAAATTCCCCAACAAATCCCCAGTATTCCCCCAGAAACACTTTCAGTAGCTCACAGTAACCACTCTTCTGGCACAGCATAGGTCAGTAGTTCCAAAGAAGGGTATATAAATCCCTTCAGGTTCAGGGGTGTGAGGGAGCTTTGCCAAAGGTTACTATAGATCACTGAAGATTATATAATATTGTCATAATTTAAGATACAATGTTTCTAAAGAATAAATAGAAAAGGCATTAGACAGCTTGCACTCAGAGGAATATCCAGGATAGCTCCAACTCCTTAATAGGAATGGTCCCTGGGTTTTAGACTATCATGTGTTTATGGTGTGGCTGGGCTCAGTAGTGGTTGTATTACAGTGATACAGTTTCAGATATTTGCAATCATTTTAGCAGAATATATTATGAAAGCAGAAATCAAACTGCAGTTGAATAGTCATTAAAAACAGTTACTGACTGAAAGAATGTGCTCAACATGACATCTGAGCTCTGCTGTTCCACGGTCCCTGCATGGCCTGTATTTTAAGTTAAAAATTGCAGTTTAAGTACCCTTAGTTTCTTCTCCATCTAAATGCCATCAAATATGCCTTGTCTGCCACTTCTTTTCCCGTCCGCCGGATGCTTTGTCATTGTGGCTAACTTCCTATTTTTCCACATTATCTTTCCACTTCTGGTCTTGGAGCAAGGAAACATTTCAAAGTACCATTTTAGATACAAGTGCCATTTGCAATAAGGTATTAGAATTAATGGAGGTAAGTGCGTATAGCCTATCCCTAGTTGAAACACAGCTGCAGAGTGACCAATGCCAGAAGCTCAATATTCAAAGAACGGGAGGAAAGAGCCCGGAGGTGGATAACACAAAGGAAGGCGGTCAGCACAGTTACGGGGAAAGATCTTGTCTCTGCAAATTATTATCATGAACTCTGTTTGGCTGGAACTCAGAAAGAACAAAAGGGATGGGAATTATTTATGGGTTACTGAAAAGTTGTTGTAATATTGGGCAAGGCATTAGTCTGGAAATTAAAAGTGCACAGGGGACTTTGCACATAGATGGCGAAAGTCCAATTTAGCGGTGGTCAGATGGAGGGCAAATTCACACAACAGATATGGGATGTTTTCTAAGTCATTAAATTGAGGAGCCAACCAAAAAAAGACTATTGTTTGGAAGGGTTAATTATTAACTTTATTACAAATTGCCTTTAGAGGACAGTGTCAATAATATGTTAGAATTTTATACTGCGCTTGAAACTAATATAGTTAATTCCAAAATGTCTTAATTCTAATTAAAGGGAATTGTACAAATAAGAGGGACAAGTTGGCTGCTGATTGGGAAACTAATTAAAAGGTTAGTGACAATGAACAGGCAATTGTTCACGTTTCGAGAAATAAGATAAGATTTTCAAATCGATGTATTAGAGCACAGAAGTTCAAATGAAAAAGAAATCAGTTCATGATTGACTGGAGAAGTTGAAAGTTTAGTATTAAATCAAAGGAAGAGGTTTGCCAAAAAGAGCAGTTAGCTGATGGATTAGGAGTATTTTAGAACTCAGTAAAGGGGGACCAAGAAAATTATAAAGCAAGATGTTATAGAATATGGAAGTAAACTGATGAGGAACGTATGAGGTGACAGCAAGAACGTCTGGAGGCAGTTAAAAAGGAAGTGGCCAGGGGAGCCAAGTATGGGCAAAATAGAAGCCAGAAAAACCAGAAAATCAGGGGTCTAGTTAGAATGAGGAACTGAAGGTAATTAATACTTGCTAAAACAGATTGTATCACAGAAGTTGATAAGAATGAAAGCTGTCTAATTCCAGGGATACAACGATCTGCAATTGAAAGAAGTGTTTAGAGAGTTAATGGAAGCAATGCTTATCAACTTGGAAAATTCTACAGATTCTGGAATGATATTCTGCACATTAGTGGATAGCACATGTAGTTCTTCTTCTTCTGCTTCTTCTTCTTGAGCCCTTAGCTCTCAGTTGAGCATAGGCCATTGATGACCTTCCTCCTCCATCACCCAAAGTCAAAGGTACGGTTGTAATCCATTGTATCCACTGAACAGGGGGTTGGCATACACAGTCACCAGAGCCCTTTTGGCCGGCCTTACCTGTTTCCACTGCTCACAATGGGATCATAGGGTTGGACTTTGAGAGGCCAAGCACATGTTAGCCCGCTGTTTAAGGTAAGAGGAGAGAGAAAGCAGGGAATTGTTGATCTGTTAGCCTGATATTGGCAGGAGGGAAAACGCTTAAGACCTTAATGAAAGATGCTATTACAAGCACATTGAAAATAATATGATTTAGCAGTAGTATTATGAAAGGGAAATCTTGCTTAACTAATCTACTGGGAGTTCCTTGAGGACGTGACACACAGAATAGATGAGAGGTTACAATAGAAGCAGTATGTTTAGATTATCAGAAGGATTTTGATAGTTACATACAGGAGATTGGTCAACAAGATTAGAGTGACAGAATCTGAAAAAATATATCGGCATGAACAGGGAACTAGTTAACGGGGAAAACCAATAAATGAGTTATTGTCAAGCTGCCAGGTATAGGCATTGGTGCTTGGTTCCCAACCATACACAGTGTATATTTTTTGGCTGAGGAGTCTAAATGTTGTATTTCCAAGACTACTGATGATACAAAATTAGGTAAGATTTTGAATAGGGTGGAAGATATTAAGCAAATGGATGAGGCAAGATAGAGTAAGATGCAAACATGTGAAGTCATCCATTTTCATTACAAAACGGAAAGGGAGAGTACTTTTAAATGGTGACCGATTGGGATATGTCGGTTTTAAAAGGTGCCCCTGCACAAATCACTGAAAATTAACATGCAAGTGCAACAAGCTATCAGGTAGGGAACCGATATTATAAGACCATGCCTGAAGATCTCTTTTCCAGAGGTTGATTTACCTGGATTTGAAATTTTACGGAGATTTGATGCAATATAGATGGAGTATTGTATGCAGCTTTGTCTCCCTGCCTAGGACAATACTCTTGCCATAGAGGGAGTGTAATGAATATTCAGCCAATGGGTTCCTGCAGTTGTACAAGGGTTTGCTGAAGAATGGGAAACCTGTATTCTGTAGAGTTTGGATGAGGTAATCTCATTGACAAGTACAAACTTCTTACAGGGCTCGTTGTGCTGGATGCAAGGACGGATGCTTTCCCTGGATGAAGACTGTAGAATCGGGGGCAGGCACTTAGGAGAGATGTGAAACCGCAGAGAAGCACCTTCTTCACTCAGAGGATAGCGAACCTTGGATTTCTCTCTCCAGTTTGGAGTCGTAGGAGTTCAGCTCACTCAAAAACAGAAATGGATAGATTTCTAGATACTAACGGAATCAGGAGATCTGGGGTCGTACAGGAAAATGGAGTCAATGTAGATGATCAACCATGACTTTGAATTGCCCAGCAAGCTCAATTGAGCCAGGTAGCCCATTCCTGCTCCTAATTATTATGTTTATATTATCTTTAAATATGAGGGAACATGGTCTGAATGCTGATGATTGATCAAGTCAACCTTTGACTGGTTTTTAAATGGTAGCAAAGGCTGCAAAAAGTGGAGGATACAGCCAGCCCATCTCAGAAAAACACCCTCCCCACTAATGAGCACATCTACAAGGGAGCACTGCCACAAGAATCTGAATCTGAATCAGGTTTATTATCACTGGCACGTGAGGTGAAATTTGTTAACTTAGCAACAGCAGTTCAATGCAATACATAATCTAGCAGAGAGAGCAAAAAAAATAAAATAAAACAATAAATAAACAAGTAAATCAATTACGTATATTGAATAGATTATTAAAAAAGTGCAAAAAACAGAAATACTGTATTTTAAAAAGTGAGGTAGTGTCCAATGGTTCAATGTCCATTTAGGAATTGGGTGGCAGAGGGGAAGAAGCTGTTCCTGAATCGCTGAGTGTGTGCCTTCAGGCTTCTGTATCTCCTACGTGATGGTAACAGTGAGAAAAGGGCATGCCCTGGGTGCTGGAGGTCCTTAATAATGGATGCTGCCTTTCTGAGACACCGCTCCCTAAAGATGTCCTGGGTACTTTGTAGGCTAGTGCCCAAGATGGAGCTGACTAGATTTACAACCTTCTGCAGCTTCTTTTGGTCCTGTGAGTAGCCCCTCCATACCAGACAGTGATGCAGCCCGTCAGAATGCTCTCCACAGTACAACTGTAGAAGTTTTTGAGTGTATTTGTTGACATGCAAAATTGCTTCAAGCTCCTAATAAAGTATAGCTGCTGTCTTGCCTTCTTTATGACTACATCGATGTGTTGGGACTAGGTTAAGTCCTCAGAGACCTTGACACCCAGGAGCTTGAAACTGCTCACTCTCTCCACTTCTGATACCACTATGAGGATTGGTATGTGTTCCTTCATCTTACCCTTCCTGAAGTCCACAATCAGCTCTTTCATCTTACTGACGTTGAGTGCCAGTTTGTTGCTGCGGCACCACTCCACCAGTTGGCATATCTCACTCCTGTACGCCCTCTCGTCACCACCTGAGATTCTACCAACAATAGGAATTCTGCAGATGCTGGAAATTCAAGCAACAAACATCAAAATTGCTGGTGAACGCAGCAGACCAGGCAGCATCTGTAGGAAGAGGTGCAGTCGACGTTTCAGGCCGAGACCCTTCGTCAGGACTGCACCTCTTCCTACAGATTCCTACAGATGCTGCCTGGCCTGCTGCGTTCACCAGCAACTTTGATGTGTATTCTACCAACAATGGTTGTATCGCCAGCAAATTTGTTGATGGTGTTTGAGCTATGCCTAGCCACACAGTCATGTGTATACAGAGAGTAGAGCAGTGGGCTAAGCACACACCCCTGAGGTGACCCACTGTTGATCGTCAGCAAGGAGGATATGTTATCACCAATCCGCACAGACTGTGGTCTTCCAGTTAGAAGTCGAGGATTCAATTACAGGGGGAGGTACAGAGGCCCAGGTTCTGCACCTTCTCAATTAGGATTGTGGGAATGATGGTATTAAATACTGAGCTATAGTAAATGAACAGCATCCTGACGTAGGTGTTTGTGTTGTCTAGGTGGTCTAAAGCCGCGTGAAGAGCCATTGAGATTGCGTCTGCTGTTGACCTATTGTGTTGATAGGCAAATTGTAATTGGTCCAGGTCCTTGCTGAGGCAGGAGTTCAGTCTAGTCATAAGCAACCTCTTAAAGCATTTCATCACTGTCGACGTGAGTGCTACCGGGCGATAGTCATTAAGGCAGCCCACATTATTCTCCTTTGGCACTGGTATAATTGTTGTCTTTTTGAAGCAAGTGGGAACTTCCGCCCGTAGCAGTGAGAGGTTGAAAATGTCCTTGAATACTCCCGCTAGTTGGTTGACACAGGTTTTCAGAGCCATACCAGGTACTCCATTGGGAAAGTAGCATCCATCATCAAGGCCCCCACCATCCAAACCCTGCTCTCTTTGGACTGCTGCCATCGGAGAGGTGGTACAGGAGCCTTGGGTCCAATATCAACAGGTTCAGGAACAGTTAGTACCCTTCAACCATCAGGCTCCTGAACTGGCGTGGATAACTTCAAGCACCTCAAAACTGAACTGATTCCACAACCTATGGGCTCGCTTTCAAGGACTCTACAAGTAAGGAATTTAATTGGATTAAAGTATCTTTCAGGCTGTTCCAAAGCATTTTATAGGCAACATAGTAAATCTGAATTGCAAATGACCTAATAATCTAATTTATATTAAACGTAGAGTATTGTCAATGCTGAGTGAAAGATAATAATGGGAGCAAGTCAGGAATAACTCTTCTGTTCTTCAAATTATCTGCAGTTCCATAACATTTTCAAAAAATTCTAAACAGACAGGATCCTCTTTTAATGTCTCATTCAAAGACTTCGCCTTTGCAACACCTCAGCATTGCAATGAAGTGTCAGCCGGGTTTTTGTGCTCATATTGCTGGTTTTGAACCTACAGCCTACTGGTTCTGATGCAAGAGTATGATTGTATTGGGTTTGCTGACCATGAAGTTCTAAACTCAGATGAAGACCTTAAATCCTGCCGGATATAAGTAGCTACGGATACTCTCACTAAAGGGAGATTATACTGTAACTAACCAGCTTCAAAGACTAGATTACTTCCTTGTTTATTCTCCATGGCAAGCTTAGTTTCCAATTCCCACTACTCAGACAGTGGATCCCCCTCTCCCTGCCAAAAAGAAGTTATTTCCAGCTAACAAAGCAGTATAAAATACAGTTCATTTATTTTCAGTGATGCACATTTAGTCCACATAACACTCTAAAACTCACAGAGGATTTCTACCTTAAACATTTCCAAACTCTTACAGAGGGTTTCCATCTTATCTTGAATCATTGAATCATTTATTTTCTTGAATCTTGAAACATTATAAAATATTCCCAAATTATGAAGCATTCATAAAAAACAAAGGATTTTCAAAGCACAAGAACACCCACAATACGCTGGAGGAACTCAGCAGGTCGGGCAACATCCATGGAAATGATCAGTCAACGTTTTGGGCTGGGTCCCGGCCTGAAACGTTGACTGCTCATTTCCATGGATGCTGCCTGACCTGCTGGGTTCCTCCAGTGGGTTGTGAGTGTTGCTTTGACCCCAGCATCTGCAGAGTATTTTGAGTTTTCAAAGCACAGGTCCAATTTCTATAAACTAAAAAAGACATATGTACCCAAGATGCTGATGAACAAGTTGTCCATCGCAGAAACTGAAACTGGAGGAATGGATTCTAGTTCACCCCACGTTTCTTACATGGCTTCTTGATGTTATTTAACCCTTTCCTTATAAGCCTGAGCAGCTCTCTGTATTTATATCCCTTTTCTCCTACATTTATACCCTTTTTCTCCTTTTTCTTCACACACCTATAATATTTCCTCAGCTATCCCTTTAACACAAACTCTAAAACCATTTTGGAGACCTAGACCTCAGCTTTAAGTTCACTGTTTACAATTAATGCTGTGAAGCTAATTTCTTTCAGAACATAAACCTCCGAGATATAGACGCGCGTTGGCGCGTGGCCAAGTGGTTAAGGCATTCGTCTAGTGATCTGAAGCTCACTAGTTCGAGCCTTGGCTGAGGCAGCGTGTTGTGTCCTTGAGCAAGGCACTTAACCACACATTGCTCTGCGACGACACCAGTGCCAAGCTGTATGGGTCCTAATGCCCTTCCCTTGGACAACATCGGTGGCGTGGAGAGGGGAGACTTGCAGCATGGGCAACTGCTGGTCTTCCATACAACCATGCCCAGGCCTGTGACCTGGAAACCTTCCAAGGCGCAAATCCATGGTCTCATGAGACTAACGGATGCCTATGTATATTATTGATATGCTAAGTGATATTACCCATCTGTTCTACAAGTTTCTTTGAACTGAGCAGCTTAAGAGTCAGCTTATCTCTTGAAACAACCTAAATTAAACAACCTATTGTCTTTTATGCTGCATCTTGAGCAGGTGCAGTGACTAGCATCTGCTCTTCACAGTAGGAGCATCTTCTAAGTACAGAGTTTATAGAGAATACTTTGTTTTAACTTCAAGTTAATTACTGCTTGCTATTTATATTTAGGGACTGAAGACTGACTTCCATTTACAGCCAGACACTAAATGAACAGTTAGTTAGTAGTTTACTTACAACTGTTTTTGATCTTGCAAGAGGCAGGTGTGTTGTTTAGAAAGCAAGTTTAGCAAACATGTGATCTCCTGCCCACCACACACTCACCTGATTTTGAATTGATCACTGAACACAAACTATGGACTCGCTTTCAAGAACTCTACAGCTCATATACTCAGTATTATTTTTAATTTTTTTTTGGTTATGTTTTGTATTTGCACAGTCTGTCTGTCTTCTGCACATTGGTTGTTTGTCCATCTTTGTGTGTGGTGTTTCATTGATCCCATTGCATCTGTTGTTAATGCCCACAAGAAAGGGTAGTGTGTGGTGATATATATGGTACTTTGATAATAATTTTACTTTGAACTATGAACTTTGAACCATGGCTAACAAGCTCATAACCAAAGCTGGGACCTCTGTGGTAAGAGAGTCACTGCAGCCTTTCCACAGTTTACAAGGCAACAGTGATGAAGTCACTACTTGCCTTGAGTTCAGCTCTGACAACATGCAAGAGGCTGATGCCATCAAAGCTAGTCACCTGATTGGCACTTCACAAATTTGCGCCTCTCCACTATCAGTTCATGTGACTGTGATCGCATCCTCCAAGCCTGCAACCCCTACCTCCTGGAAGGATGAGGTTAACTTAGTAACACCACCACCTGCAAGGTCCCCATCAAGACGTGCATTGCCCTTCTATCGCCATGACTTCATCACCACTGGAACAACATCCTGAAAGAGAGATCATGAGTTAATAAGATAATGAGACTGCCACGGTGCACAGATCACAGCCGCCTTCTCAAACACGGGTGGGACAAATACCACAGCCTTGTCAGTTATGTTCCAAATTCACTAGACGGCCAGACCGGGTAACAGCTTCTTCCCTCGGGCTGTGAGACCACTGAGTACCCTGCCACCACTGAGGTAATTTTCACTGAGAGAGCGACCGGTTTACTGTTTACCTGTGCTGTACACTCTATGAACGATGAGTGCATTTTATTAACTTACTTGTGGAATTTGTTTTAGGCGTGTGATGTTTATTTTGTGGATTCCCCGTGGTCTGTTTCGTCTGGTTGTTATATTTATGTAGTCCGATCTGAATAAACTGGAGCTTGAAACACCACTTTCTTTAAGACCCCAACGCAAGGCATTTTATTGTCGTCCTAGCCCACATGCTCAGCTTCTCATTCCGATCCTGAAGTAAAACCACCCTAACTAACTGGTTTACCCTCATACAAAATATAAACGATATTTTGTCAGTGCCTTGGAATGTATTATATTCACACGAACCACTTGCTGGCTCTTCGGGCAAGCGAAACGTACCGCTTGGGCTGTGGCCTTTCGGAATAAACTGGATTAACCTTGGGGAAATGATAGTATCATTCATAGGAACAACCGTAGGTTTTTATAATGAGCGGTTGAAGAGGCGTGTGCCTGCGACTTGCGCACAGCACAGGGCATCCGACAAGACAGAGTATGTTTCAGAGGGATTGGAGAAAAGTCAGTCGCGGCTGTCATTCACCAATGAAGTACTATGTAATCTGAGGATCTGGCCATATATGGCTTGTGGTTACATGGGGTGATGGGGTACCTGCAGACTCGTGTATCCAATGAGAGGGCAGAGAGTGTTACATCACCGACTGGAGGGAGCACGACTGAACAATGCAGCTAGATACAGTATATCATGCTTCTCATGAGGAAGGAGATCAGGTTCAGGGACTAGACTACACACTCAGTCCAGAAGCTGCAAGTTCGGTGTCAAAACCTCAACGCTGTCGAACTGTGGCAAGGGTAGAACGTAAGGCATGTTTCTAATTTGCTTTTTAAAGCGAGCGTTCTACAATAAGGCTTCAGTTCAAGGAACTCAAGGGAGAACTAGTCTTTTACTGGAGGAAGCATAAAAATGTGCTGGAGGGGCAACTGTTTAAATGTTAATCCTTTAGACGTGCTGCTGCTCTTGAGGGCAAGCGTTTTTTTATAAAACTTTATGGGGAATGTAGAAAGGAGATCGTAGTCATAGGGTAAAAATGAATGAATGACCATATTGTGGGGTTTTCATATTAAGCTGGGCCTAATGTCCTGCAGCAGCTCTGATAGATTTGTGGTTCAAGGCTGCAGTTCTTTGAGAGTCTTTTAATATAACTAAAAATTATCTGAATAGTGTGTAATTACAGCAAAATCCTGTGTTTACTGTGATTTCCATAGTTAGGCTTTCATTATGTTTTAAATGTAATGTCTTCACTGTAAATTTAGTAAATAAAATGTCTCATCAGTTTCCTACTGTTGCATGGGAACAGCTGTAAAAAAATAAATATATAATGATTTTCTTTGATTCAAAGTCTTTGACTATTTACATTAGTGTGTGTTTTATCTACAAATTGGTATGGGATATCATTGATTTTTATGTACGTTGTCTGCAGTTGAATGAAAATTGTTAGTGTTCATCTTCAAATGTTTAGTCTGAGTTGCCTGCAGAATTTTATAGGGTACAGTACAATACCTCACAGCCTCCTCTTTCAACCAGAATAAAATACTGTAAATGTCTGTCGTTGGGATAAATAATAATGGCCCTGCATATTTCCTGTTGACTGAGAAAGGCCGGTAGCTCTGGGGTTGTGAGAAACCCTGGATTGTTCATTCTGTACCTCCACTGAGTTTATTTGTGGATGGTTGTGGTTCAGGCTAGGATTGAGAAGCCTGCTGAAAAAACTGACCAAGAGGGAGCAGTAAGTAACAAGGAAGAGATTGTGTTGTACAGTGGAGAATTACTTGTTATTTAGATGGGGTTAATGATATAAGAATGTAGAGCCATCTGATACAAAGAACATTTTGTGTTTTTGTGGCTATTTATGTTCTGGTTTACGTACTTCAGTTTCCTGAATCTAATGCCAGTAACGATGACCGCAAAAATCCAATTATGTTTCAGGACAGGAAAGCTGCTTTCTTTTGGCCTGTGTATGATCGCAGTCAGAACAACAGGCCTGTCAAAATGGCCCAGCAGGGACATGGTTTTAAGATTTGGGTGGGAGAGCACAATGGATCTGTAATTTATCACCATCGCAGCCTTGCAAAGGGTTTTGCTTTTCTGATAGGTCTTTGTAGCACTGTGCAGTGTCCATCATGATGCATTGAACATCCCCGTCTAATAGGAGTGCTGCAAAATAGCCTGCAATTAATCAAAGACTTTTAATTATGGTTTTGGTCAGGAATACGTTATACGGCTCAACTTCTGTTACGTGATTTTTTTTAATGCTGAAACTATTTTAACCCACTTTCTCTTTCATATTATTATTCCAGCTCCTTCATTGTTGTAGAATCGTGGAAATTATTTTATGAGAGGTGGCCATTGGCCAATTTAACACATAACATTGCTACCTCTACAACTTGGGGCCCCTTCTCCAGCCCCAGTTTATAGTCTCAGCCTCACAAGGTACCAGCGATAAAAGCAATTCACATTCTTACAATCTCTTTTTACCTCATTATTACTGATAGTCATTCAAAAATTTTGTAATCAGTCAGTTTCAAAATCACTTTTGCAATTTTGACTGCCTCTGTATAAATATTCCCTTAACCTTTCGGGGGAAAGAGGGTTAGTGTTCACAAATTCTTCAAAGCCAGCTGGCTTATTTGAACCATCTATTTATTTTCCGGTTCTTCTCTGCAAATGGAACAAACCGGTGATTATTTCATCAAAGCACAGGTGATAAAATAACTAATTTAGCTACCGTGTGATGATTTAGCTACTGTGTGATGATTTAGCTACCGTGTGATGATTGCTGTTCAATCTTCTTTCGTCTTGTGGCCTTTTATTCGCAGTGGGGGTGATAACATTGGGTGAGAATTGAACGGTGCCTTTTTTTAAAATGAAAAACAGAGGCCGTCTCTCCTAGAGCTGGTAGGTTATTTTAAAATGATTCAGGCAGTGCTGAGGAGTGATGCAGAGAGCACATTTTCCATTTTTGCTTCTCTGATAGCTTTGGTCAGTCAGAATGCTGGCTGTCCTGCCGAGCGCCAAATAACATCGGGGGATAGAGGCAGTGGGTATCGATGTTGTTTTTTTGATTTTCGGCTGAGGTTGCATCTGGCTGTTCTCCTGCAGTGGCCATTCCTTTGCCAGTCTTCCCGGTGAAATCTTCCTAATGGATTGGGAAGGAGCAGCAATTATTTTCGTTAACTTGACCTTTGCGAAATTTCATGGGTCTTTGTAACCTGTGATGTCAGGGAAAGCAGATGGGAACCCCACCCTTCCATATATTGGTGGTGGGGGGTTATGGCAAGGAAAGCTTCCCCCTTTGGGACTGTAAGAATCAGATCAGGATCACCGGCATGTGTCGTGAAATTTATGAACTTAGCAGCAGCAATTCACTACAATACATAATATAGAAGAAGAGGGAAAAATAATAATAATTAGTATGGAGGGCTATGCACTAGGGAAATTCTGGGCAGTTTCTAGGGTAGGTTACATGGCACAGCACAGCATTGTGGGCCGAAGGGCCTGTATTGCGCCGTACATTTCTATGTTCTAAATGAATCAGTTACAGTATACGTATATTGAATAGATTTTAAAAATGTACAAAAAATACCCAGAAATAATATATATTAAAAAAGTAAGGTAGTGTTTAAGGGTTCAGTGTTCATTTAGGAATCGGATGGCAGAGGGGAAGAAGCTGTTCCTGAATTGCTGAGTGTGTGCCTTCAGGCTTCTGTACCTCCTACCTGATGGTGACAGTGAGAAAAGGGCATGTCCTGGGTGCTGGAGGTCCTTAGTAATGGACGCTGCCTTTCTGAGACACCGCTCCTTGAAGATGTCCTGGGTATTTTGTAGGCTGGTACCCAAGATGGAGCCGATTAAATTCATAACCCTCTGCTTCTTCTGTCGGTCCTGTGCAGTAACCCCTCACCTCACACCAGACAGTGATGCAGCCTGTCAGAATGCTCTCCACAGTACATCTACAGAAGTTTTTGAGTGTAATGCCTGCAGCATCATTATACTTGTTGTGCTGTTAGTTTTTTTTAGCCATATTCCCTAAAATAGTAATGTGCTGCTTTGCTCAGATTGAAATTGCATCAAGAAGTGGATTTTGGATTATTTTCAAAAATGTTATTAGATATTATCTGGCAGCCTTTGTGATTTCAATTGTGTTTCTAAGATTGAATTTATCTTGGCCGTGTTATTGATACCATAATGAATAGGATATGGTTTATTTATTGAAATTATCCTACTCTTAGATTTTCCTCAATTATTCCAGCTCATTTACTCCAGTCAATTCTTGTGGAATTGTAGAAGTTACGTCTTTTAAAGGCTGTTGTATGTGTTTCAGTGCTACAAAGGAAGTAATTACTCAAGCCCCATTCTGTGCTCATTTTCCCAGATTCATAGTTAGTTAAAACCATTTAGTTGACTTTCTCAATCTGAGGTGCTTGGGATGAGCCCAGCTCCTTCCAACACTGACCTTCGCTTTATGCCTTTTTTATTGGTGACTGTGTGTGTTATGTGGCTGTCAGTCGGCAGGAGCCTGATCCAGATGCCAGATGCCACAGGAATGCGGACTGGGTTGGCCCCGACCAGCAGGAGAAAGCTGCAAGTGCAGGAGGTGCAGTGAAGGTGGCTGGTGGGGGGGGGGGTGCAGAACTAGTTATTTTTTGATCTGTGCTTTTTTTTAAAATGCCAGGAACAAGATGGGGGGGGGTGGTGGTGCAGTGGGGTAAAATGGCTGTGTGCCACCGACAGTGCAGTAAAATGTCAGCCAGGTGGAATGACACTGCAATGTGCCTTCGGTACTGAAGGGTTTGGAGTGGAATGCAGTGGGAGACAGCGACAGACAGGGGTGTTAGACAGATGAAATGTGGAGGCTGTGAATTTGAACTGTAGTGCCCCTGAAATAATAATTCTGCTTTATTGTGTATTGGTAGGAGGATTCAAATCATTTCCTGCCGCCTTTTCACCAGCGCGCCTGGCTTCCTGCCATTGATTAATTTGGCAGGCGTGAGTCATCTTGTTTCTACAATACGTGTGAGTTCAACACTGGATATTTTGTTTCCCCAGCAGCAGTAGGCTTGTGCAATTCCGAAATGTCTCTCGCCGTTACTGAGGCACCCATTGGAGTCCCAGACCATCATCAGCCGCGGTCCGTCGATGTGAGCCCGCTCAGCGAGTTATCAGCAAGGTATGAATCAGCATTTACCCAGTTCCCAAATCTTCACTGCACACCACTGATCTGCAAGAAAAGTTTGGATTATGTATTCAAATAATTAAAATATTGTTGCAAAGCAGCTGGGCATCCTGTGAACGTTTTCCTGCACTGGTCAGCGTGACTTTTGAGGTTTGGACACAAAAAAAATTGGCATGAAGACCAGTGCACTAGGGTTTATGCTGAAGTCTGTATCCTGACACAAGTGGGGGGTCTACAATAATTCTTCTCCAACATCAGCGGTCACTCAGGTCTGAAATAAACTGCAGAATGAACTTGGGGTTGGGGCTACGGAATCTGGCCAAGTTGAGCACAACTAGTCTCAACTTTTTAATTAATAGTGATAATGTGCAAAGGTTAGTGGACGTTTGGTGATTGAGGGAAAAGTTAATTTGAACAAAACGCTCATGCGTTATATTAAGAAAGAATTTTCAAAGTAAATGTATTATCGAAGTACGTTATGCGCCATCATATACCACCTTGAGATTCATTTTATTGCAGGCATTTGCAGGAAACTAAAGAAAAGCATTAAAATTTATGAAGAACAAAGACTGACACACAATCAGTGTGCAAAACAAGACGAATTGTGCAAATAATAGTATTCAGAATATGAGTTAAACCATAAGATATAGGAGCAGAGTTAGGCCATTTGGCCCATTGAGTCTGCTCCACCATTTGATCATGGCCGATCCTTTTTACTTCTCCCTCTCAACCCCAGTTCCCGGCCTTCTTCCCGTATCTTTTGATGCCATGTCCAATCAAGATCCTATCAATCTCTGCCTTAAATACAACCAACAGCCTGGCCTCCACGGCTGCACGTGGCAACAAATTCCACAAATTCACCACCCTCTGGCTAACGAAATGTCTCTGCATCTCTGCTTTGAATGGACGCCCCTCTATCCTGAGGCTGCGCCCTCTTGTCATAGACTCTCCCACCATGGGAAACATCCTTTCCACATCTACTATGTCTAGGCCTTTCAACATTCGAAAGATTTCAATAAGATCCCCCCTCATCCTTCTAAATTCCAGCGAGTACAGACCAAGAGTCATCAAACGTTCCTCGTATGATAACCCTTTCATTCCTGGAATCATCCTTGTGATCCTCCTCTGGACCCTCTCCAATGCCAGCACATCTCTTCTAAGATGAGGAGCCCAAAACTGTACACAACAGTCTAGGTGAGGCCTCACCAGTGCCTTATAAAGCCTCAGCATCACATCCCTGCTTTTGTATTATAGACCTCTTGAAATGAATGCTCACATTTCATTTGTCTTCCTCACCCCCTGCAAATTAACCTTCAGGGTGTTCTGCACAAGGACTCCCAAGTCCCTTTGCATCTCAGATTTTTGGATTTTTTGCCCATTTAAAACAATAGTCTGCACATTTATTTCTGCTACCAAAGTGCATGCCCATGCATTTTCCAACATTGTATTTCATTTGCCACTTTCTTGCCCATTCTCCTAATCTAAGTCCTTCTGCATCCTACCTGTTTCTTCAACACTACCTGCCTCTCCAGCAATCTTCGCATAATCCGCAAGCTTGGCAATAAAGCCATCTATTTCATCGCCTAAATCATTTATATACAGCATAAAGAGAAGTGGTCCGAACACTGACCCTTGCGGAACATCACTAGTCACTGGCAGCCAACCAGAAAAGGATTCTTTCATTCCCACTCGCTGCCTCCTACCAGTCAGCCAATGCTCTAACCATGTTAGTAACTTTCCTGTAATACCACGGGCTCTTAGCTTGCTAAGCAGCCTCATGTGTGGCTCCTTGTCAAAGGCCTTCTGAAAGTCCAAATATACACCATCCACTGCATCTCCTTTATCTGTCCTACTTGTAATCTTCTCTAAGACTTCCAACAGGTTTGTCAGGCAGGATTTCCCCTTAAGGAAACAATGCTGACTTTGTTCTATCATATCTTGTGTCAGCAAGTACTCCACCTTGTCCTTAGCAATTGACTCTAACATCTTCCCAACCACTGAGGTAAGGCTAACTGGTCTATAATTTCCTTTCTGCTGCCTTCCTCCTTTCTTAAAGAGTGGAGTGACATTTGCAATTTTCTAGTCCTTTGCACCATGACAGAGTCCAATGATTTTTGAAAGATCATTGCTAATGCTGCCACAATCTCTAACGCTACCTCTTTCAGAACCCGAGGGTGTAGTTCGGTGTAGTTCTGGTCCGGGTGGCTTATGTACTTTCAGCTCTTTCAGCTTTTTGAGCACCTTCTCCCTTGTAATAGTAACTGCCCTCACTTCTCTTCCTTCACACACTACAACACCTGGCACACTGCTAGTGTCTACCACAGTGAAGACTGATGCAAAATACTCATTTAGTTCATCTGCCATCTCCTTGTCCCCTGTTACTATTTCTCCTGCCTCATTTCCTAGCAGTCCTATATTCACTCTCATCTCTCTCTTTTTACATACTTGAAAAAGATTTTACTATCCACTTTGATATTATTTGCTAGCTTGCTTTCATATTTCATTTTTTCCCTTCTGAGGATTCTTTTAATTGTTCTCTGTAGGTTTTTAAAAACTTCCCAATCATCTATCTTCCCATTAATTTTTGCTTTGTTGTGTGCTCTCTCATTTGTTTTTACATTAACTTTAACTTTCCTTGTCAGCCACGGTTGTACAATTTTGCCATTTGAGTATTACTTCATTTTTGGAATACGCATGTCCTGCACCTTCCTCGTTTTTCCCAGAAACGCACGCCATTGCTGACTGCTGACGTTCCTGCCAGCAGCTCCTTCCAGTTTACTTTGGCCAACTCCCCTCTCATGCCACTGTAATTTCCCTTACTCCACTGAAATACTGCTATGTCAGATTTTACTTTCTCCCTATCAAATTCCAAGTTGAACTCAATCATATTGTGATCATTGGTTCCTAAGGGTTCTTTTACCTTAAGCTCCCTAACCGTCTCAAGTTCATTACATCAATGGTTCCCAACCACCGGGCCGCAAAGCATGTGCTACCAGGCTGCTAGGAAACGATATGATTTGGCGATATGAGTGAGCTGCACCTTTCCTCATTCCCTGTCACGCACTGTTGAGCTTGAACGCACGCCAGGTCATTACCCGCTCGTCATCCATGTCAGTGCAGGAAGGAGGTCAACTTCTCGAGCTTGCAAGTGACGGTGCGCTGAAAAGTATGTTTGACGTAACATCTCTGCCGGTATTCTGGATCAAAGTCAAGGCTAAATATCCTGAGATAGCCACGAAAGCACTGAAAACGTTGCTTCCACTTCCAACATATCTCTACAAAGTGAGATTTTCTGCAATGAATGCAACGAAAACTAAATCAGACAGACAGACAGACATACTTTATTGATCCCAAGGGAAACTGAGTTTCGTTACAACTGCACCAACCAAGAATAGGGCATAAATATCGCAATACAAAAACCACAAACAATCAAACAACAATATGCAAACTATGCCAAATGGAAATAAGTCCAGGACCAGCCTATTGGCTCAGGGTGTCCGACCCTCCACGGAAGGAGCTGCAAAGTTCGATGGCCACAGGCAGGAACAACCTCCCATGACACCCAGTGTTGTATCTCGGTGGAATATGGCTGGAGTCCAACAGCAAAAAGTGCAATATCCGGGCTACAAACGTTCCTCGATCGTAATATGCCCAGTATTGCACCATCCATTGTTAACCAGAACAGCAAGCCCCCTTTACGCTTACCGCTCTCAGTGCACTTCCGGTCAGTCCAAACGGTCTGGAAGCCGTCCATGGAGAAGTTTTGGTCGAGTATGTCCTCGTGCAGCCCCGTTCCAGTGAAACACATAACACTGCACTCCCGAAATGTTCTCTGACGCCTGGCTAGCGCCGTGAACTCGTCCATTTTATTACCCACCGAACTCCTCTTCTCCATAAGTCTCTGTTGTCTCGACCCGGTCCTCTTTCCCCCCTCTGCATCCTCTGTGTTTTCCTCCAGATTTCAGCAGGGGTGTCCGCCGCTCTGCTCGCTAAACCGGCCGGCATAAGCGCAAGCAGCTGGTCCCTGGAATAAACAATGCGACCATGCTTCTGTCCCGCTAATGAGACGTGTTGGAATGTAACTATTTCCAGCGCTAAAAACCCAAATAAAACTCTCTCTACCAGCATGTTAGGAGGGTGCAGCTTCAACGTGTTACCGTGGGAAAAAAATACAACAAATAACGTAAGTTAAAAAAGTAAGAAAACCTGTAACAGGCTGCATGCACGACCGGCACATGCGCACTGAATTGCGGAATAGACTGGACATAAGGAACCCCCTTCGAGTATCGGTGTCTCCCATCACCCCTCGATAGGACCGTCTCGTTGCAGGGAAACAAGCCCAGAGCTCCCACTGATTCAGCGATATTGGTGTGTTGCAATGATTTTATATGTTCATACGGGGAAAATATGTGCTGTGTGTTTAATATCCAAACGTTACTTAAAATGTTATGCTATTGACTTATAAATGACTTATATAACCATATAACAATTACAGCACGGAAACAGGCCATCTCTGCCCTTCTAGTCCGTGCCGAACGCTACTCTCACCTAGTCCCACCGACCTGCATTCACCCATAACCCTCCATTCCTTTCCTGTCCATATACCTATCCAATTTTTCTTTAAATGATAATATCGAACCTGCCTCTACCACTTCTACTGGAAGTTTGTTCAACACTTACTTTAAGCTCCCCTGTCCTCCCCAGATAATTGACTTACCACTATATTCATGCGAGAGAAATATGCGCTATGTGTTTAATATTAAATTTGTTAGATAAACCCTTTTCAAAACGAAATCGAGTGTATTAGCCACTTATCACCTATACTCTGGTTGTGATTAACACCCCCACCCCCCGAACAGAATCGCCAAAAACGATTTGTGGAAAAAAAAATCGGCATGTACACACACGTGCACTGGTGCCCGCGCAAGGCTTCATGGTCATGGTAGTCTTTCTCGGGGTAAGCTCAACGTATTCGACTGCTACTCTTGTCCGTTGGCAACCCTCCCCCCTCCCCCGTCGCCCCCAGTCGGCCGGTCCACAAGAATATTGTCAATATTAAACCAGTCCGCAGTGCAAAAAAGGTTGGGGACCCCCGACTTACATAACACCCAATCCAGTATAGCTGATCCCCTAGCAAGCTCAATGACAAGCTGCTCTAAAAAGCCATCTCATAGGCATTCAATACACTCACTCTCTTGAGATCCATTACCAGCCTGGTTTTCCCAATCGACCTGCATGTTAAAATCACCCGTGACTACCATAACATTGCTCTTTTGACTCGCCTTTTCTATTTTCTATTGTAACCTGTGGTCCACCTCCCAGCCACTGTTGGGAGGCCTGCATATAACTGCCATCAGGGTCCTTTTACCCTTGCAGTTTCTTAACTCAACCCACAGGGATTCAACATTTTCCAATCCTATGTCACATCTTTCTACTGGTTTGATGCCATTCTTTACCAGTAGAGCCACACTACTCCCTCTGCTTACCTTCCTATCCCTCCGATACAACGTGTAACCTTGGACATTCAGCTCCCAACTACAACCATCCTTCAGCCACGATTCAGTGACGGCCACATCATCATTCCTGGCAATCTGTAATAGTGCAACTAATCATCCACCTTATTTCTTATCCTCTGTGCATTCAGTTATAACACTTTGAGTGCTGTATCTGCTACCATTTTTGATTTTGCATCCCTAATGTTTTGATACTCCCCTGTTGGCTGCAGCTATGTCCCATCACCTGCCTGCCCTTCCTGACAGTCTGACTGCATGTTATCTTTACTTTTTTACCATCCGTCCTCTCCTGAGTCTCTTCACTCCGGTTCCCACCCCGCTGCCAAATTAGGTTAAGTCCTCCCAACAGCTCTTACAAACCTGCCGACAAGAATATTGGCCCCCCTTGGGTTCAGGTGCAACCCGTCACTTTTGAACAGGTCATACCTCCCCCAGAAGAGACCCCAGTGATCCAAGAACCTGAAGCCCTGCCCCCTGCACCAGCTTCTTAGCCACACATATACTTGCCAAATCATCCTGTTTCTACCCTCATTGGCACATGGCACAGGCAGCAATCCAGAAATGACTACCCTGGATGTCCTGCTTCTCAGCTTTCGACCTAACCCTCTAAATTCTCTCTTCAGGACCTCATTGCTTTTCCTTCCTTTGTCATTGGTATTGATATGTACCAAGACATCTGGCTGCTCTCCATTCCTCTCCAAAATGTTGTGGACGTGATCTGAGACATCCCTGACCCTGGCACCTGGGAGGCACCATACTATCTGTGTGTCCTGTTCACGTCCACAGAATCTCCTGTCCGTTCTTCTCACTATTGAGTCCCCTATCACTATCGCTCCCTTCTTCTCTCTTTTCCTTCTGCACCACGGACCCACGCTTGGTGCGTGTAACCTGGTTGCCGTGGCATTCCCCCGGGAGGTCATACCCCACGAAAGTATCCAAAGTGGTATACTTACTTTTGAGAGGAATGGCTCAGGGGTGCTTTGCTCTAACTGCCTATTTACATTTCCATTCCTCCTGACAGTCACCCAGCTACTCGCCTCCTGCAACTTCGGGGTGACTGCTTCCCTGTAACTCTGATCGATGATCTCCTCACTCTCCCGTGCAAGCCAAAGGTCATCCAGCTGCTGCTCCAGATCCCTAACACGGTTGTCAAGGAGTTGCAGCCAGATGCACTTCATGCAGATGTAATTCCTTAAATAGAACAATCCTTTCAGAGGGTTGAATAGCAGCCCACCCACAATGGTGGATCCATTAACCTCACAGCATTGAAACCACTATTGAGCTAAAAAAAAAGCATCATTTTTGTCTCATCGTTTCTACCCTCCACCGTTGAATTTAAATATTGGAGTGAAGCTGATTAAATCAAATCCTCATTTATTCCCAACCTGGGTGTTAGTGTGGCCACTCTTGATGCTGGAGAAAGCTGTTTGTAATCTGTCGAGCATTGATCCAACACAGCTGGGATGGTAACTTCACACTGTTTGATGTTGCCATGTAACGGTTGGAGTGTACATTAAACACAGCCTTGTGTAAGTGTGGCTGTAGTTTTTGTAACACCTGGACAATGTGTAGTGCTCTTTTACAGTAACTGAACAACTAAACCATAGATGTGTGACTACTACATCGACTCAGGCCTATGTGTGACTAAGTACTCCTCTACACCATTGTTTAAACCATGAACATAGGAGCAGAAGTGGGCCATTCAGCCCATCGAGTCTGCTCTACCATTCAATTTCACCCCTCGACCCCATTCGCTGGCCTTCTCCCCATAACCTTTGATGCTCTTTCTAATTAAGAATCCAACAGTCTCCACTTTGTATGGTGACTACTCATGAGGACAGTGATGGTTACTCCATTGAACAAGCAGACTGGAGTAGAACATCGCCATGTGTCCTGTGGTGCACTCACACGTTGTGTAGAACGTAGCACAATGTATTTGGCCTTTTACTGTCCGGCGTGCTGGTGTCCATTGTGACAGTTTGAGGGTAACTGAGACAGATTTGTCCAGTGTATTTTTATCTTTCTATTGTGTTTTTATATACATAAAATGATCATCATAGCTAAACCATCAGATTTCGGGCTTGAGTTATTTTGTGCTCAGAACTTGGTTGTAAACAGAACTTAGAATGGAGCTTTATAAAGCAGGTGACTAACCCAAAAGAACATGCACCCAATTTTCTTACGCAAGCACAAGACACCTTCAAAGGAATCCACTCCTGCCCAATTACAGTTCTGTTCCTCCTGTTCCTGGTGACTCAAGACATTATTTTAGTGATATTAGTGCCATATATCTTTTGACATGTTTGACATGTTTTCTATTGGATTAATACATCAGTGACATTTATGATGCTTTTCCTCCATGATTTATTTATTATGAATGCTTTTCTCTTAGAGTAATAAGCACTGAAACGGCTTCTTCAGCCCATCTAGTCCATGCTGATCACTGCATCCTCCTGCTAGTCCCATTTGCCTGCATTTGACCCATAGTCCTTCAAGGCCTGACCCGTTTTTAAGAGGGATCTGGATAAGCCTATCCAAATGCCTCTTAACAGTTACAACTTTACCTGCCTTGACCTCTTCTGGCAGCTCATTCCAGGTACTCACTCCTCTCTATGAAGAAGTTGCCTCTCAGATCTCTTTTAAGTCTATCCTGGCTTATCTTATATCTGTGCCCTCTAGTTTTGGACTCCTTGACCCGAGACTATCATAGCCCTCATAATTTTCTGAACTTCTGTGAGGTCCCCTCATTCTCCTATGGGCCAAGGAATAACAATGCAGCATAGTCAACCTTTCCCTAAGGTTAATTGCAGTTGCTCCTCCAACTGAATGGCTGAACCATGATTGATGCATTCTTCATAGTGGAATACTTGTGAAATATTTGTAAAGGAGTGATTATCTTAAATGTCAACGTTCCTATCAATAAATTCTGTTAAATCCAGAGTATTAAATAGTTAGTGTGGCCTAGTTTTTTTCCAATGGTCTTGCCTATGCAAAAATAACATCCGCTCTCAGACCATTGAATTACTGGTAATGTAACAAGGCCAGGTAATATTGACCTCCTTGGGATCAGCAGCATGGATACAGCTTAGACAATGACACAACTGAATGATCTCCCTCTAACAATGGGTCACTCCCACTTTCTGACATGAATTGCTAGGGTATGCTGGTGTTGAATCTTTTGCGTTCATTCTAGTTTGAAACTGTGTTCGCACTCCCAAAAGGTGTAAATAAAACCTGGTATCATTTTGCTAGCAGCTGTTCAGCATGAGATACATATGATATGTATCTCATTATCTGGTGATCTCGGTTATCAAAGACGTTGCTTTACTTCCTGGCAAGAGACCTACAATATTATATGCTGTCCTGTTCTGGGCAGTGGTATTTATCAAGTGTAGACTATTTTCTAAATGAGGAGCAAATTCAGAAATCTGAGGTGCAAAGGGACTTGGGGGTCCTTGTGCAGGTTTCCCTAAAGATTAACTTACAGGTTGAGTTGGTGGTGAGGAAGACAAATGCAATGCTAGCATAGGTTTCAAGCGGACTAGAACATAAAAGCAAGGATGTAGTGCTGAGGCTTTATAAGGCATTGGTCAGACCTCACTCGGCGTATTGTCGGCAGTTTTAGGCCTCTTATCTAAGGAAAGATGTGCTAACATTGCAGAGGGTCCAGAGGAGGTTCATGAGAATATCCTGGGAATTAAAGGGTTAACATATGAGAAGCAGTCGATGGCTCTGGCCCTGTACTCACTGGAGTTTAGAAGAATGGGGGGGGGGGTGCGGTGGCGGATCTCCTTGAAAGCTATCAAATATTGAAAGACCTAGATAGAAGTGGATGTTTCCTCTAGTGGGTGAAACTAGGGCTAGAGGGCACAGCCTCAGAGTAGAGGGACATCCATTTCGAACAGAGATGAAGAGGATTTTCTTTAGCCGGGGGTAGCGAATCTGTTGGAATTCATTGCTACAGATGGCTGGGAGTTTGATATGTTCTTGATTAGTAAGGGTGTCATAGGCTATGGGGAGAAGGTAAGAGAGTGGGGTTGAGAGGGATAATAAAACAGCTATGATGGAATGGCAGAGCAGACTCTAAATGGCCCAGTTATGCTCTTCCGTCTTATGGTCTTACAGATGAAGAAGGGTTTTCTTACATTCTCAGCGTAGAACTGTAAAATTGGAAGTGTTAAATACATAATTATAGTTACTACCTCTTGGAGCCAACCAGTAGGGCCAACCCAGTGATTTTCTACCAAGGTGCTGTCAGATGTGTGCAACCTGATCTACTTGAGCCTAGTTACTAGTTTCTTTCATTCCATAATCCCATTCAAATGTGGGCACTTGTGTTTGGTTATAGTACTATTAATGTATATTCTGTTAAGATATGTATTCTCATCAGTGGTCTTGCCATAACCCCACCTTTCTAATCTTTGAGCTATTTATACTGAGCAATTTAGAGATTGTTGGGGACGACCTGTTCACGCAGTCAACTTCTAATGGCAATGCCTTTGTCCTTGGGGGTTTGATAAGCTGCCAGAAAGGGTGTAGAAGTTAATATGTTATTATTGTTTACTCCCGTGTTTATTGCCATTAGTATGGGTGGATCAAAGTTTGAAGTAGCACAGAGAAAATTGAATGACTGTCCAAAACACCTGGGTCGAAAACATCAACTGTCAGGACATTAGTCCAGTGGAAGAGTTTCAGGATTTTAGACTGATATAGCCTGCTAGTTTTATGTCACATTCTGCTCAATATTTAACTAGAGGTTAGCACTCATACTAACTGAAGTGTGGCTTTGCAAATAGTTGGTTCGGTCATACCTGCCCTGCTAAATTTCATGGCCCGTGACTTGCATAAAAATGTAACTGATATCATTGTAAAATTGGGTTAATTTTGAATGTCCAAGAGTGGTTGATACTGGATTTTAAAGCTGAATTGCTGTGTTTCTTCCACCTTTTACAGGGAGGCTCAACTTTTATTTTTTTATTTTTAGTCAGAATTTTTTTTCGCGCCTGTTTTAGAAAAGCCCTTTGAAACCTTGGGGAATTTCCCTGAAGTTTTGGGGAAAGTTGCAAAATGCCCTTACCCATTCATTTTCCGCTTGAGCATTAGCAGAGGATGAACAATAATCACCAGATAGTACTGAATAATTAGGTCCCCCCACCCCCGTGCAATCTGCAGTTAAAACTTGCTATCCCTCAGGAGGTCTGCACCTGCAGACAGTGCTCTGTGAGATATTTAAAAGTTTCCAAAGCTGCCTTGCACTGTTGGATAGTCTGGACAGTGGAGAAGTCTTCCTTGAGGATGGCATAAGTAACATTAGACACTGCTACCATTTTCCTGTCTGTTGGTAGTTTCTTCCTTGAATAGTCTTCCATTTGGTTTATACAGTATTCAGCCTGCACAACTATTTTCACATTTTACTGTCTCCTTTTCTAAATATAAAATGTACTGCAGTAGGATTTTTGACCTAATCTACAAAACATGGTGCATCATGTCAAATCAAATGAAAAATTCCAAAACCTCTCAACGGTTTAATAAAAATTAAAAACCGAAGTTCTGAGGCTGAAGAAGTATCGATCCCCTTTGTAATTACTACGCCAACTTCCCTTCAGGTGCGATTACCTCACCAACTCACACAGATTGTTGATGTAGAAAATTGGAGGATCATCTGTTTTCTATGAATTAAGAAGAGACCCACTGTCTCTGTAAGGTCCAACAGTATGGTATATTCTCAACAGACCAAACTAAAATTAAGACAAAAGAGCATTCAAGACGAGTCAAGGAAATGATAATAGAGAAGAACAAATCTGGGGAAGGGTACGAGATCATCTCAGGGGCACTGAACATAACCTCAGAGCTCAGTGCAGTCCTTCATGAAACCACAGCCACACTGTCTAGGTCAGGTAGCCTCCCTAAACTTAGTCACTGGAGAAGAATGACACTTGTAAGAGAGGCTAATGTGATACCACCAGTCACTCTGTGTGAGCTGCAGAAATCAGCGGCTGCAACTGGAGATGAAGTTCATGGCTCCACAATCTCTGAGGCCTTGCACAAAAAGGGTATTTATGGAGGAGGGACAAAGAAGAAACCCTGCCCAAAAAAAAAAGATATTCTTGCCCGCAAAGACTTTGCAAAGTGTCACTTGGAAGATACTGTAAAGAGGTGGACGAAGATGTTGGTGTTGTGGTTGGATGAGACTAAAGTGAAACATTTTGGCCTTTTAAACAGTATGTTTGGCATAAATCTAATACTTTGCATCAGCCAGGTAACACCATCCCTACTGTAAAGTATGGTGGAGGTAGCATCATGTTATGGAGATGCCTTTCAGCAGCAGCGACTGGAAATCTGGTCGGGATTGAAGGGAAGATGAATGCTGCTAAATACAGAGAAATTCTGGATTAAATACCTGCTAGCCTCGGCCAGAAAGCTTAAACTGGGGAGGAAGTTCGTCTTTCAACAGGACAATGGCCCAAAGCACACTGCCAGAGCAACCATGGACTGGCTTCAAATAAAGAAAATTGATGTCTTTGAGTGGCCCAGTCAGAGTCCTGAACTTAACTCGATCAAACATTTCTAGCAAAATCTCAACATTGGTGTCCACTGCCACTCCCCAACTAACCTGGCACAGCTTGAGCAATTTTGCAAGGAGGAATGGGCACATCTTGCTTTATCATGTTGTGCGAACCTAATAGAGACTTATCCAAAAAAGTCTACAGGCTTGTAATAGCTGCAAGAGGTGCTTCAACTAAATACTGAGCAAAGGGAGGGGGGATAGATACTTTTGAATTGTCGAATTTCAGGTTTTGGATTTTTAGTTTTTCAGGCTTTACAATCTTCCCTGTGTTTTGGGGCTCTACTGTGAAAAAGGAGCCTGTAATTCATAAATAAGAATTCTCAGTTAAATTGATCGAAATCCCTGGCTGTAATACTCATTTATGTCAACAAAGGGTTGGGGGCTGAATACTTTCCCAGGGCACTGTATAATTTGTAAGTTTTTCTCTGCTGGACAGCTCACCAGCATTAGTCAGCTTGCAACTTCCCACTTGGACAAATGGTGCCCCTTTCCAGTAACTCAGCCACTTTCTGGTAAGCTAAGACTTGCCCTGAATCAATATTATAAGATATACCATCACCTGTTGGTCCATGCCAGTGGAGTGCGAAGACAGCAAGCATACTGTAAACCTCTGTGTATCAATGTTTTAAACATTTGCTTTCCAGTTTCTGCAGAGATAAAAGCAAGAAGTTAACAAACTTCCGGCAGTTGACTTTTTCGTGTGGATGACATTATGTGAAGTCCTTTCCAGCACTCCATTCCTGCTGCTGTTGTCCCATTTCCTGGGGAGTTGCACGCAAATGAACTCTTGGCCTGTCGTTCATGGAATTGCCATTGATTCACTTGCGGAATGAGTGTCCCCAGCCTGAGTGAGAGCTTTGCAGGTTATTAAATCTGAGCTTCTTATCTGCATGTATTGTCAGGTCATTTATTATGCACCTGTGGTAATACTTTTATTGTCAATGAAGGAAATGTTGATGTTTATGCCAAAGTCACAGTTCTGGAAGAACACTGGCGAACGAGTAACATATCCAACTTGTGTGTCATCAAAGATATAGGGGTAAAACAGGCAACCCTCTCCTCTCTCCTTTGCCTGAAAGAGACACTTTGGCACACCTTACAGACTTAAACCGTAACTGTTAATCTATTGTGTCAGGAAACTCCATCCTGTATTGGAAAAGCATTCTGTTCCAGGGTGTCCACTTGCTTCCCTCCATGTATTCTTGGCTGCTGTATCTACTCCCGACTGTTCCGTCCTTTCCTTCCTGTGCTCAGCTGTAGAAGTATTAAATCCACACTGAGGCTCCTGGTCCTGGTTCCTGCCAGATCCACGGTTCTCGCGAAGCATTTAGCAGGTGGCGAAACAAAGTCAAGGGAGGAAAGTGTTCTAGCCTGAGAGCAGATGAATTATTTATCCCATACACATATTTCATTACATACAACAGAATTGTGTTGGTGCTTAGTAAAGCTTAGTGCCATTGTGACACAGATAACTAATTTCCCTCATGCTACCCTGTGTTTTTTAAGGGTTTGGAGAAATTTACCAGGAGCACCAATGGGGATTTCCCCTGTGGAGCATTGCGTTTCTTACTCCTCCTTCGGCAGGTTGTGGTGTGTTTCGTAGGGAGCTGGATTAAGACTAGCAGCTCGACATATCATCTCTGCCCTTCACTAAACTGAGGACTGAAATTTTGAACCAGCTGTTCCACCTATATAGTTGGAAAGGTGGGGTTGGGAATTTTAATTCTTCTGCTCTCTTTATTTGAATTGGGTGTTGTACCTTTGCCCAAGGACACATGAGATCTCTACTTTGCTTAACTAGATTCTGGAGATTGACTCCTGAGATTTTTAGCATCATAATTTTTTTTCCTTTGTGACAATTCTGATCTTAACAATTCTTAATTGTTAGTCATTCTCATTGTTTGATTTTACGATCGTTTTGTTCTGGGATTTTCTCTACTTTCATTCTGCGAAACAGACTGAATTAGTTGTTTAAGGGTTTCCCACTAGCCTCGGTGACCAGTTTGTTCGGTACCTCCTATACTTAATAAAGTGAGCACTGAGTGTATGTTTGTGGTCTTTTGCTTCTGAAACCCAGCCATTGGAAGGTTTGCTGTGTTGTGCATTCAGAGAAGCTCTTCTGCACACCACTATTTTTGCCCACAGAACTGCCACTCACTGGATTTTTCATTTGGTTTTCACATCATTCCCTGTAAACTCTCGAGACTGTTGTACATGAAAATCCCAGGAGATCAGCATTTTGAGATAGTCGAACCATCTTGTCTGGCACCAACAATCATTCCACAGTCAAGATAATTTGGATCATATTTCTTCCCCGGTCTGATGTTTGCTCTGAACAACAACCGAACCTCTTGACCCTGTCTGCATGCTTTTATGCAATGAGCTGCTGCCACATGATTGGCTGACTAGATATCTGCATTAACAAGCAGGTGTATCTAATAAAGTGGCCACTGAGTTCACTACATATAATATTTGGGTAAGTTTTAAGAATAAGTTCTGCATAATATATCTTTTGCTTATGATGTAAGAATTCTTTTGATTCCTGAGAGTCCTCAGATTTTTCACCATACCTGCCTGACTTCATTTTAAGATTGGAGTGCTGAATGTTGACTCATCAAAGGAGTAAATAAGATCAGTATAAGATAATTTTACAACAGTGGTTAGACTGAGCTATGAAGAGTGGAAAATTGTGATCGTCTTACAATCTAAAGGACAGATTTTCTAACTTTTTGAAACTACTTGTACTGTGACCTGCCCTAATTGAGAGATTGTGGATTTGGCAGTATCAGGCCTCTGCTGCCAGGATCAGGACTCTACGCCCTTGTCCCAGGGTCTCTGGTCTCCCTTGGGGATCTCCAGGATTCCTCCCTTTTGAAGTGATCTGGGATCTCTGGCCTCCCTCCAGTATTCTCCTAGGGGCTTGTTGTCCATCTAGCCAATTCCTGTTGGGGGAAGAAAATAATAATTCTGAGCTACACATTTTAAACATCTTAAGCAAGTACAAGAAGAACTGACTTATGTAATTTAAGCTATTTCTTTATTCAGAAACAAATATTCCACTGAAGTGCAAGTTAGCACAATTAACAAAGGACAATATTACTTCAACACAATTTTATCTGTTTTGTCTTCAACACAGCCACGATTCAGGAAGGATATTTGTACATCTTTCAAAATGGAAAATACTGCCATTGAATAACTCCAAGCTGAATGAACATTTTAAGCTAAATACTTATCTTTAATCCTTTCCTGCTTGTTTGCAACTCCTTGTACATTGACCCCACCTTCATCCTCTCCTATCCATTTAACCCCATCAGCCTTGCAATCCCTCACGGTATGTCCCCCTCCTCCAAGCTGGACTGTGTGATCCGCCCTGATTTTAATCGCTATCCTGTCTGTTGCCGTACCTGTTTGCTGCCAAGGCTTTAATCTTTGTGTGCAATCTTTAAATGGCTCCCTATATTGCTTTTTTTTATATAGTAATTTTTGGACCAATCTTCTTACTCTCACATCAAATTCTACACTGTTATGTTAATGGTGCTAATGGTTTTGTTTCCGTTGACAGGAGTTGGCCACTCTTTGAGGCAGTTATTCAAGTCTGTGATCTGTAACAAATAATGGACCAGCGTATCGGGGTTCTGTCTGAGTAGTATTTGTAAGGCAGCAGTTTTGGGTAGTGGATGATGGTGGTCTATGATTCGTTCGACCTAGCCCCACTCACCATTTATGTGTAACCTATCAACTCATTAGAATGAAATTTTCCGAGTGTGCTGGGGAGGTTGAGGGCCTGATGTTGTGAGGTCAGGCTCCACTGAAGGCTAGAGGCCTGTGTGGTTGGGTGGGCTGTTCTGTTGCTGTTACATTGCTGCTGTTGTTATTGTTGCCTGTATTGTTCTGCGAATATGGTAGGCGTGCTGTGTGGGCGCCAGAATGTGCGACGACCCTTGTGGGCCCTCCGGAGCCCATCTTTGGCTTGTGTTGATTGTTAGCACAAATGACACTTTTCACTGTCTGTCTCCATATATTGTGATAATGAATCACAGAGTCAAAGAGCAACCAGCACAGATACAGGCCAACTTGTTTATGGATCTTTGAGTCTAACCACTTTGTGTGTGCACGCGCAACACTGGCATCACCGAATTGGGATGGTGTGGAAGGAAGCTATTGAACCCATATTGTACCATAAAAGCAATCCTTCTGGCCTCGCTCCCCAGCTTCTGTGAAAAGCCTTGCTTATTATTTCCTTTCAAGTACCTATCCAGATCCGCTTTGAATCCTACAATTGAATCTTATTCCACCGCTACCCCTGACAGGTCATTCTCGATCCTACAGTCACTGTAAAATCAATATATTTTGTCACGTAGTTTTGGTTCCTTTAGCCAATCACTGTTTCTCCTAATTCTTGATCTATACATCAATAGGAGAGGGTTCTCTCCATCTACTCTGTCTGTACTCTTAACCGGTTTAAACCTTTCTACCAGATCTTCTCACAACCTCTTGAGTTTCAAGGAGAAAATCCCCAGTTTCTTTAGTCAATCTCACTCCAAACCACAACCTTTCATACTATCCGTTCCATTTCCTCTAAACAATTTTCTACTACTGCCTATTTTATTCCACAGCCTTAAACCTTCATTAAGCCCACTACGTGGCACCTTCTGAAAAGCCTTTTGAAAGCCTGTATGTACACTTCAAGAGTAGTCCCTCCATAGCCCCTCTCTTGAAAATCCCCACCTGTCTAAAGTAATTTGCCTTTCACCAAGATCAGATCTGGAAAGACTCAGCTGATCAGGTGGCATCCATGGGAAAGTGGAACAGTTAACGTTTTGGATTGGGGGCACTGTGGTCAGAATGGGGCCTGCTGTCCGTTAATGACATTATCTCTTGTTTCTCTTTCAGCAGGCACTTCCTGACCTGCTGACTGGTTCCAGCTTTTTTGTTTTTTCATTCCACTTATCTAAGTGACACTACTAATTCTGTCTTTTTATCTTTGTTTATAGAACATTTCCCACCATTGTGTTTAAACTGTCTAATTACAAAGTTTATTTATGTACCAATTTTTTTTCTGAGAAAGGTTACAACATTTTAATATTTCTTCTCGGGCATCGCCCTTAATCTTTATGTTCGGAAAATTACGGCCACAGCTCTGCTGTTTACTCCCTAATTCCCCTCAGCAACCTTCTGGGAAATAGAACCCGAAAGCTTTTCTTGTCAGTTTGAGAGAGTATATGGAGTCATGTCGCAGCTGGAAAGATGACTGTTTACTCCTTCCCATGGATACGGCCTGACCTGCTGAGTTCCTCCAGCATTTTGTGTTGTGTGTTGCTCAAGTTGGTACCCAGTTGTACAGTGCTGCTCTGGGCTGGCAACCCAGCTTTCTCATTCAGTATTGACATAATCCAGGGCCAACTAATTCAGAAAGGTGAATGGTACCAACTGACCACAGCTTCTCCCTGCACATTTGAGCAATCAGGGCCACTGCTTAATAGCACTGAAATAACTGATGTCAGAAAATTGACTTAAAGTTTCCTCTTTTTAAAAATTTTCCATTTCCCTTTTCTTTTAAAATAGGAATACAGTGCTATATTTGTTAGTTTGGATTTTACTGGCTCTGCCACACAACCCATGAAGTTTTAAGAATTCAAAACTAAGGCACCCACCCTTTTTTTATAAGAACCCTAAACAATAGAGATTCTGCAGATGCTGGAAATCTTGAATAACACACACAAAATGAGGGAGGAACTCAGCAAGTCAGGCAGGAATAAATATTTGATGTTTTGGGCCGAGATCCTTCAGCAGGACTGGAAAGGAAGTGGGCAGAAGCAGAGTAAGAAGGTTGGGGGGCGGGGGGAAGAGAGGGGTGAAGAAAGGAGTAAAAGCTGGCAGGTGATTGGTGAAAAAAGGCATGGGGAGGGGCTGAGTGGGATGGAAGTAAGAAGCTGGGAGGTAATAGGTGAAAACAGGTGTGGGGAGGGGCTGAGTGGGATGGAAGTAAGAAGCTGGGAGATGATAGGTGGAAGAGGTAAAAGACTGATGAAGAAGGAATCTGATTGCAGAGGAGAGTGGAGCATGGGTGGAAGGTAAGTTGGAGGAGAACCAGAGGGAGGTGATAGGCAGGTGAAGAGGAGAGAGGCAGTGAGAGGGTAACCAGAATGAGGAATGGAAAAAGGAGGGTGAGAAATTATCGATATTCAAGCCATCAGGTTGGAGGCTTCTTGGACAGAATGAGAAGTTGCTCCTCCAACCTGCGTTTGGCATCATCATGGCAGCAGAGGTAGCCACCAGGAGATCTTGTTTTTTGTGGTGGATGGAGAGAAATTGTTTGGCCTAAGTGTAAAAAGCCATCAGAATCAAATGATTCAAAGGCTTCTTTTTTGGTCCCCTAGTTTTTTTTCCCATATTCCTTTTTTTAACTTAATATTTAGTTAGTTTCCTAACTTTTCCTGAACTGCTTTCAAATGTTTCATGCTGTGTAGTTATCTCTGAAGTCGGCAGTGGTAAATATGACAAACCATCTGCGTTGCCGTGTTGTTTGGTCCCCTTGTGTTCAATGTCATGCATGTGACCTAAGAAAAGAGACCATCGCTGCAGCCTTTGTGCTGTCATCACTGGAATGCCTTTTCTTGGGTTGAAGATTGACATGAGAGGCTGATGATCAGTCAACAGGGTAAACTTTTGGCCATACAGGTAGTGACTGAATTTCTTGACTCCCCACACAAAGCTTAGGGCCTCTCTGCCAATCTGTGCGTAGTTGCGTTCAGCTGAAGTAAGCATTCTTGAGGCAAAGGCTATTGGTCTTTCTGAGCCATCTGGAAACTTGTGCGATAACACAGCTCCTATCCCATGGGGCGAGGCATCACAAGCTGGTCGGATAGGTAAGGAGAGGTCGAAGTGCGCGAGCACCCCGTCTGAAGTTATGAGTCTTTTAGTTTCTTGAAATGCTTTCTTACAGCTCTCATCCACTTCCATTGTGACCCTGTCTGTAACAGTGCATTTAGTGGGTGTAGGACTGTGGATAGGTTAGGCAAGAACTTGTGGTAGTAGTTTACTAGTCCAAGATATGTTCTCAGCTGAGGCACATTTTCAGGTGGTGGTGCCTTAAGCACCGCTTCTATCTTGTCTTGAGACATGTGTAAGCCATCCTTGTTGATCACATGCCCACAGTATGAGATTTCCTTCTGAGAAACTCATATTTCTGTCGATTAGCTCTGAGCTCATATTCTCGTAACCTGGTGAGCCTTTGTTCAAGGTTAGAAAGGTGTTCGTTGTCATCTTTGCCGGTGACAATGATGTCATCCAGGTAACACTGAGTCCCTGGAGCGCCCTGCAGGACCTGGTCCATTGCCCTTTGCCGGATTGCAGGAGCTGATGCTATCCCAAACACCAACCTGTTGTACTGGTAAAGTCCTTTGTGTGTATTTATTGTCAGGTATTTCTTGGATGCTTCATCGATTTCCATTTGGAGATAAGCCTGGGTCAAATCGATTTCTGTGAAATGTTTCCCTCCTAACAGGGAGGCAAAGATGGCCTCAATATGAGGTAGAGGATACTGTACATTGCAGAGAACTGGGTTAACAGTCACTTTAAAGTCACCACATATGCGCACCTTGGTTTTCCTGGTTTTGTGCTGGAGGTTTTCGTCATCACTGGAACAATAGGCGTGGCCCATTCACTCCAATCCACCTTTGACAGGACCCCAGTCTGCTCCAGATTTTTCTGCTCTGCCTCTACTGTAGGACAGATTGCACATGGCACTGGTCTGGCTTTGTGAAATTTTGGACATGCGTTTTCCTCAATCTCAAGCTTTGCCTTCATGCCCTGAAGTGTTCCTATTCCTTTCATGAACACTTCCTCAGAGTCAGCAAGTATTTGTGACAGTCTCTCAGATGTATCCTTGCTGCCCTCCTTTGCTGACACATCTGGTGCCTTGATGGTGTGCCAATCCAACTGGATTTTCCTGAGCCATTCACGTCCCAGCAAAGGTGGTCCTCCATTTTTCGGTACATAGAGGTTCAGCTGCTGTGTTTTGTCTCCGTAGGTCACTGTCACTTTAATTTTGCCTTTGGGACGCACTTTCTGTCCTGTGCAAGTCTTTAGCAGTAGTTTAGTTCGTTTCGGAGGTATGTGAGAAAACAGTCGTTTGTAGTCGTGTACAGAGATCACTGTTAAAGCTGAGACTGTGTCCAACTCCATTTTCAGTCTCACGCCTGCCACTTGTGGAGTGATCCATATTACTCTTCGATCATCTGTCTCTTTCATGCTCTGAAGTTGCAGACAAGACAATTCACTTTTGTCTGAGTTGTTTTCATCAGAACTGCTTTCTTTCATTTTGTGTACACTGTTATATTTTCCTTTCTGAGGTTTCTTGTTTCTCTGTATTTTGTCCTTTTTCTGTTTTTTACTAGCTTTGCATACTCTGCCAATGTGGCCTTGTTTGCCACAGTTTCTCCATTCTTTGTCTTTAAACCAACAGTCATCAGAGTCATGTGACATGTTCCCACAACGGTAACATTTCTTTCCTTCATTTCTGTTCAGTGACATTTTATTTGCATCATATTCTAGAGATTTTTGTTGTACCTTGGAAGCACCCCGTGCTGCTGTTTCCGTTCATATTGCAATGTTCAGTGCCTTCTCTAATGTAAGATCTTTTTCACACAGAAGCTTCTTCTGAGTGGTTTCACAGTGCATGCTACACACTAAACTGTCTCTCAATGCGTCCAAATTGACAATGTTCTGATAATTTACACAATTCAGCACAATATTCAGAAATGCTTTCATTTTTGCTCTGGTTCCGATTGTAAATTTAAATCTTTCAGCAATGACCAGTGGTCTGGGGTTTAAATGCTGTTGGAGAGTGTCTACTATTTGCTTGAACGTTTTGTCAGCTGGCTTTTCAGGGGTTAACAAGCTCCGTAGCAGCCCGTATGTTTTTGCTCCCATTATACTGAGTATGGCTACGTCTACACTACGCCGGATAATTTTGAAAACGCCAGTTTCAAGTAAAAGCGACAGGCGTCCACACTAAACGTTTTTCAAAATATCTCTGTCCACATTAGACGGATATTTGGGCAAATCTCCTCCTACTGGGCATGCGCAGGACACACAGAAAACAAGCGAAGAGGAAACGGTATACTTGGTGCGTGTTTGTCCAGTTACAGAGTAGAAAGTTAAAAGGAATTGCTGTTGGCTCTCGCATAGGAGGACTTAAAACTAAAAAAAACAAATACTGGAGTGTATGGAGGCAACTGACAGGGAGCTCACAGACAGTATGACCCGGCTGACGACGAACATTAAAAAACTGGCTAACTCTGCTGCATTAATAAAGCACCTTGTCAAATGTATAAAACATGACTGCATCAGTGTTATCTTGTATTTCCATACAATGTTACATTAGGCTGTTACACAGCTATTGTCAGAGAAGTACTTGCATAAATAGGTAAAGCACCTTGGTTCTTGGTTCTTGATCCTCCAAAATATTCCACATGGAATTTAAACTGGAGGTGGTGGAGGGTGTTTTCTGTCCCTACCTTCATACAAGCAAGGACAGAAACCAGGGCAAAGTGAGTATACTTATTTATTCAGTAAGCTATGGGTCGAAGTATTTGCTGAGTACATTTCTGACTCTTCTGGCTTCAGTCTCGTTGCCGTCTGTTCTGAAATTGTTAGGTTCTGCAAAGTGCAGAATCAATTATCTATGTGATGATTGTATGCTCTGTTTGGCAACAATAAAGTAATAATAATAATAATAAAACAACAAAATGCCGGGCTGTCGCCATCTGTTCCGGCACGTCATGGCAGCGGTTTTAAAAACCTCCGGTTACCCCATACACACTGCAACGGATATTAGGCGTGTTCAGATTTATTCACTCTGGAGACCGTTTATGAAAATCTCCGTTTTCGGGGGCTGAAAACGCCGTTTCAGTGTGGACGGAAGGTCAAAACGAAGAGAAAAGGCTTTGTTTTCAAAATTATCTGGCTTAGTGTGGATGTAGCCTAAGACGCTGGCTTTCTTTTCATCCTTAACACCGTTAGCCTCACAATGTAACTCCACTCTTTCAATGTAAGTTGCCCAGTCTTCAATGCCACTATCAAATGCTGTAATGGTTCCAATCATCACCATCTTTGTTATGTTAATTAAGCCCCGTCCTCCCCTTGTTTTCTTTTTTTTTGACTCGCGTGTCCTTTTTGCTAGTGCAACGAGTGCACTCCGTCTAGATGCGTCTAGATTCTCTCTCTTCTCCAAGTGTCGTTATCAACTAAAATATGGCGTTCCGATAAGATGTAGGTTCATAATTCTCGTCGCCAATTTGTTGTGTATGTGGCCTGGTTACACAACAATGCTATTTAAAAAAAATGCTGGAGACGGGAGCTAAGTTTCATGGTTCTTTACTGGCAGAGAACGAACTCAGCTCACACGTACAGATCAATACGCACCTAATGCATGCAACAACATGTTACTAAAACATAAGGTAGTCCCATATTATACAGTAGGCTATATGGTCTCCATCCATGGGAGTGGCCCTCATCACCATGGCAACGAGTGCACATTGACTTTGCTAGACCATTCATGGACTCTTATCTTTTTAATTGCCGTTGATGCACATTCCAAATGACCAGAGGTCATCAAAATGAAGACAACCACATCGGAAAAGACCATGACAGTTCTGAGGACCATGTTCACCAGGAATGGCATACCAGAACAAATCTGCACAGACAATGGATGACAATCTGTCTCTGAAGAATTCCAAAGTTTTGTGAAGAACAATGGAATCAAGCACTTTACGTCGGCCCCTTACCATCCATTCACAAATAGCTTGGCAGAAAGATTTGTGCAGACATTCAAGAAATCCATCAAGGCAATAGACAGCAAAAATCGACCACTGCAACACAAGATAGACAACTTCCTCCTTGCCTATCGTAATGCAGTACATGTAACCACTAATCAGACTCCAGCAATGATGTTTCTGACCAGGAACCTGAGGTCCGACATGGATCTTCTCAAACCAGATGTACGGCGTGATGTGGAGAACAGACAGTTCAAACACTTGAATGCTAAGTCAACACCGAGCTTCAGTCTGGGACAGTCAGTTCTTGTACACGATTACCAGACTGAAAAGTGGCAGCCGGGTACAATTTCTGCCATGGACCGGCCACTGATGTATAGAGTACAGGTGGGAGAGAACGTATGGAGACATCATGTGGACCAAATCCTGAATGCTCAGGTGGAAAACACAACAACACCTTGCCCTGACTCCCCTGACATAGAAACACTCCTGATGTGACCACATCAGCTTCATCTACAGATAAGCCTGTCATCAGTGCTGAGGACCTACCTGAGGTACCTGTGGAGACTCATTCCCCAAAGCAAACATTTCAGGTCAGACGTTACCCAGAGAGGCAGAGAAGACCTCCCCCGCCCCCCGAGACTTGAGTTATAAAAGTCAAAAAAAAGACCAAATGTAAAAAAAAGGGGCTTATTATAATTTGATATCATTAGGTTACTAAGTAAACAATTGGTAGGTGTTTGTATGTTAAGGGTAAACATATTTGTTTAGCGTAGTGCCCCAGTAAAAAAATAGTTGATACACTATTAAAATAAAAGGGGAGGAGTGTACCATATAGCCTACTGTATAATATGGGACTACTTTATGTTTTAGTAACACGTCGTTGCATGAGCTATTAGGCGTGTATTGATCTGTACGTGTGTGCGGAGTTTGGTTTTCTGCCGGTAAAGAACCATGAAACTTAACTCCTGTCTCCAGCATTTTTATTAATAGCATTGTAGTGTAACCAGGCCACATACACAATATGAAGTCACGTTTCAATAGCTGGTTCACTAATGTAGTGTAGTGGTCCCCAACCAAAGCATGTGCTACCGGGCCGCGAGGAAACGATATGATTTGGCGATATGAAACGATGAGTCAGCCGCACCTTTCCTCATTCCCTGTCACACCCACTGTTGAAGTTGAATGCACACGAGGTCATTACGCAAGTGAGATCATTACCCACGTGTCATCCATCTCAGCACGGGAAGGAGATCAACTTCTCGAGCTTGCAAATGATGGCGGGCTGAAAAGTATGTTTGATATAACATCTCTGCCGGCATTCTGGATCAAAGTCAAGGCTGAATATCCTGAGATAGCCACGAAAGCACTGAAAACGTTGCTTCCATTTCCAACATCATATCGCTGCAAGCGGGGTTTTCTGCAATGAATGCCACGAAAACTAAATTGCGGAATAGACTGGACATAAGGAACCCCCTTCGAGTATTGACTTATAAGTGACTTATAATTGACTTATCACTATATTCATACGAGGAAAATATGCGCTGTGTGTTTAATATTCGTTAGATAAACCCTTTCAGAAACGAAATTGAGTGTATTAGCCACTTATAAGTGACTTATAGTTGACTTCCTATATTCCGGTCGTGATTAACACCCCCCGCCCCCCGTCGGTTGGTCCACAAGAATATTTGTCAATATTAAACCGGCCTGCGGTACAAAAAATGTTGGGCCCCCTGTCGTAGTGCTTCCTCAGTGTTGCACCGGGCTGGCAACGCAGCCACCTTTCTCCCCAGAGTGTTAACATTACCCAGGGCTATCTGACTCAAAGGTGAGTTAAGTGGGATGGGAGAGCAACGATTCCTAAAGCAAGCTGGAGTTGCTCAGTGTTTTCAGGGAAATTGAACAATTAAGCCCTGTTTGGCAATAATTTAAAGGGATTGAAATTGTGTATCTATGTTTCACCGAGAAACATATTAATTTTTCCTCTGATCTGTTACAGTACACCACCCTCTGAACTCATGCCAAATAACACAGGGCAGGCAGCACCTACTGATCTGGAATGTACTGCTGGAGTCCCTTGTGAAATGGCTTCGTCAAAAAAGGAAGTGCCTGAGAACAATGGTAAGTCTGTTCCTTCTCTGTGGGGCATTTTATAACCTGGCTGCTCAGCATTTATTAGGGAAACATGTTTCCAAAAGACCTTGATTATCTTTCACTTTTTGAATTGGATGACTTGGAGCCTTGATTTCTAGTTTTTTCAAACTTACAGTGGTGTTTCCAAAATCACTGGTTCCCAAGAAGAAACATCTTGAGGGATGATCAACTTGTCTAACTAGGTCTTGAGGTTATTTTGAGAAGGGAGGGGACGGTTAATGCAATTGAGCTTGGTGGAATTTGATGTTCATTTTTCAAGATTGATATTTTACTTGAAGCTATTAAGTTATAAACCATAATAGTATATTATTAATGGGATAGATTTTTTTTGCACTGATGACATAACGCTTGTAGGGGATCAGGTATTTTAAATCAAAGAAGTGTTTTCTAAAATAACCAAAGGCAAGGGAACCACATTTACTCTAAACATTACGGTACTTATTTCAGTACTTTGCATCATGCCATCATGTGATTTCACTTTCTGCTCCTCAAGCTTGTTTCTTTCTCAAATCTTCGTCAACATGCTGCCTCTTCCAGAGAAGCTGATTGATGACTGGAAAATGTAATGTTAGTTCTGTGGTAAGGCTCTCAACTCTGAGTCACAGATGGTGGGTGGAATTTGCACTGCAGCACCTCAGATGGATGGGCCTCGTTTGTTAATGATGCCAAGGGAGAGTTGCTATATCAACAGGGCTGCATGAGTAACAGCACAAGAGATGAGTGAACTGTGGTGAAATTTTACTGATGATTCAGAAATGAGTAGGAACGAAAGTTGTGATGAGGACTGTGTCTCTGAAGGTTAAGATAGGTTAAGTGAGGAGGAAAATGGATCAATGTGCTGTTACTTTATTGAATTCAGAATTATGTTTAGAATGAGGGCTGCAATGGTGGATGTGTTTGTGGGGGGGAGTGGAGAAGGCTGCATTAGTGCAGTGAAGGCTGCATTGAAGTGTGTGTGGGAGGGAAGGCTGCGTTACTGGCAACGCAGAGTGAGTGGCTACAGCTTTAGGACCTTTTTGAATCGAGCTTTAAGGCTAGATTTTATCAGGGCTAGAAAGGATCTTTGCACTGTTCAGGAGCTCTTCTGGGCTGCATTGTGGAATTTTAAGCACAAATAGCGCTCATAGTTCTGTAATCTGTAATAATTTCTGGCATTGCTCCCAGTTTAACTGAGACACTCCTCATTTTAAAGAGAAGAACGCTGACGACATGGGATTAGGATCAGAATCACTTTATTGCCAGAATGTGAAATGTACCAAAACTAATTGTGGTTCAGTGCCAAGCATGAAACACAGGACAATATGGGAACAGACAACACGATAGCAACCAACAGTTTATAGGAGAACAGTGCAAACGGTCATGAGCAATCCACAATTAGCAGAACGGTCACATGCACAAACGCCAATAATCAAACTTCAATAAATGTGAACATATGACGAGGCTCAGTAATCGTCAACAGAACGAGGGGAGCAAGGAAGACCATTTAAGAGGTGTTGTGCAGGGACGGTTAGGGTATTATACCTGAGTGAGTTTTATTGAGAAGCTGGATAGCTGCAGTAAAGAAGCTTGGGAGATGGATGACCTGTAGTCCTGGTGGTGGTGGACTTGTAGTGTCCCCCTGGTGGTAATTTGGTGACTGTTAGGGTGAGTGGAGTCAGCAGTCATTTTTTCAGCTCTTTCCTTCGCTCTGGCAATGAGCGGGCCTTTTAATGTTGGTAGCTGACAGCCAGTGATCTCCACTGGTTGGACCACTCACTGCAACTTGGACTTGGAGATGGAGGAGGCACCGGGAAAATAGAGGTGGTCGCAGCACTCTCGGTGATGGCTGAGTGAAAATACACCCTGGGGTGTTACATTTCTTGTGCTGGCGTAGGAAGAACAAGCTCTGCTGGGCTTTCCCAATGATCAGTGTAACGTGCTTGTCCCTCCTCAATGTATTTGTCATGGTAGTCCCAGGAATTTGAATGACTTGACCACAGGCACAGCCTGACTATTAATTTCCAAGGGGGGAGGGCAGTAGGGGGTTGTCAGCAGAAGTCGATCCTCATTTCCACTGTCTTGATAGCAATTAGCTTCAAGTTGTTTCGAGCACTTCATGCTGCAAGACAGCCTACCTCTCTGAAAGCAGACCACATCATCATTAGAGACAAGGCCAACCACAGCTGAGTCATCTGCAAACTTTAGGGATTTACTGGATTTGTCTGTGGAGGTGCAGACATATGTATAAAGTGAGAACAGGAGGGGTGAAAGAACACAACTGTGGGGAGAGCCTGTACTTACAGACATGTTCCCCGACTCAGCCATCTGACTGGTCAGCTCTTGGGCTGGGAAAGACCCAAGGTTCTGCAGTCAGTGTGAACTGTCTGCTTCCTACTGACTGCAAAAAAACTAACTGGTGACTAACCCCAACAGGAGCAATGTTGCCTGTGAGGCTCTGAGAAGGATCCTGTGAGTGAGCGAGTCACTGAGCCAGCTATCAAAACTAGGATCGGCTGTGCAGCTAGTAGGGTGGAGGGAGGGTTGTCAGGACAGGGAGAAGGTGAAAGAGGCAAAGGAAGAGAGGGGTTAAGAGACAATAAGGTTACCAGCAGCCCAACATTGTGTTGCTGTTTTGGTAATTTTTTTTTAGGAAGTTATCTGTCTGGTACAACACAACATTGTTGTTCTCTGCCCTGTATCTTCTCCCAACCCTGGGCACTGTCCTACAGGGAGATTCTTAGACTGGTCCTGAGGTGAATGAGGGGCACTTTCTCCCCTCCTCATTGGAAATGTGGGAAGAAATCCATACAGTCAGAGGGAGAGCATGCAGACTCTGCACAGATAGCGCTGGACCGTGAATGAGGGACACTTTCTCCCCTCCGCTTTGGGAATGTGGGGAGAAACCCATGCAGTCAGAGAGAGAGCACAGATAGCGCTGGAGATCAGCGCTGAACTTGGGCAGTGAAGTAGCAGGTGTTCCGGCTATACCACCGTGCACTGCACTTGTCTGGTACGTGTTCACTACACGTCGTGAGCAGGGAGAACTTCCGTTGACTAATTCAGTGCTTTCAGTTTTAATCAATATACCTGCTCATTGGGTACCTTCTGCCCCTAATAAACTGGCCACTGAATGCGCTGTAGCCCATCCACTTCAAGGTTCACATGTCGTGCATTCAGAGATGCTCTTCTGCACACCACTGTTGTAACGTGTGGTTATTTGAGTTACTGTCACCTTCCTGTCAGCTTGAACCAGTCTGGCCATTCTCCTCTGACCTTTTTCGTTACAAAGGCATTTTTGCCCACAGAACTGCCTCTCACTTTAGTTGTTCACATCAAGCTCTGTAAACACCAGAGAGCGTTCTACGTGAAAATCTCAGGAGATCAGCAGTTTCCGAGGTACTCAAACCTGGTCTGGCATTAATAATCATTCCACAGTCAAAGTCAATTAGATCACATTCCTTCCCCATTCTGATATTCAGTGCAAACAACAATGAACCTCTCGACTTTGTCTGCATGTTTTTATGTGGTGATTTGCTGTCTCATGATTGGTTGATTAGATATTTGCATTGATGAGCTAGTGTATGGGTGTGCCCAAAAAGTGAATTTTAGCCTGGATATGGGTTTGGTATTGAAACAGAGGGATAGTAACAAGGGTGTTCCTGTGAAATCGGGAATTCCTGAAAGTTAGGGAGTATTATTTTAAGTGGGCTTCTTGCTTACAAACAGTCTGATGGACAGATGGGTCTTTTTGAACTGGACAGGTGTTTGAGACAGATAGTTAGAGAGTATTGGTGGGAACTGACAGCAGTGTGGTGTTCTGAAGGCTTGTGAGACGGGCTTTGCAGTGGCAGAGTACAGGATGGGTTGACTTGACCTAGAAGATTCACCTTTGCTGACAACCACCCACCCCTTCTCGACTAAGGACCTTGGCAAATAGACCATCTCTCAGCCATTTTTGTGTCATAGAGACAGGACAGCACAGAAACAGGTCCACAGACTTATCTAGTCCTCGCCATAACTGCCTAGTGCTAGAAATTGGATTAATCTTTATCCCGCAACATGAGATATCTGTCAATGATACTGTTTCCCTTCGAACCCTCCTTCTGGAGCACAAATGGGGAAACTGACTTGTGTAGTTCTGTGTCTATCACTGATCTCTCCCAGAATAAGCTCATTTTCATTCTGTTAGGCTGGACTAAGCCAAGCTCCAGTAACTGATTGCACTTACCTTCCATCACCCCAACAAGGTTCTGATGTCTCACCAACAGAACCCACTCACCATCCTTCTCCTTTTCCCCCTTGATTATGCCCCAGTTTGATCAACAAACCAGTACTCTGCCATCTCCCAAGCCTCACCTGAGATTCCGATTGGAATCTTCCACCCACCTACCCCACCTTTCCTCCCCTCGTTAAGTCCAACCTCGGTCCTGGGAATTGCAGGGCGCACAAAGAAATGCTTGTTACAGCTGTTCAGCTGCGGCATTGAGTGTTACTGAATACCAGATGTGGCACCTTTGATGCCCTCTTCTCGTTGTTCATCAGGAGGAGGTACAGAAGCCTGAAGGCACACAGTCAGCGATTCAGGAACAGCTTCTTCCCCTCTGCCATCCGATTCCTAAACGGACATTGAACCCTTGGACACTACCTCACTACTTTTTCATTTCTGTTTTTGCACTAGTATAACATTTCAATATATGTATAATACTTACTGTAATTCAGTTTGTTCTCTATTATGACGTATTGCATTTTACTGTTGCGGCAATATCAACAAATTTCACGACATATGCCAGTGATATTAAACCCGATTCTGATGGCAGAATATACTTTCCAGATTCTGATACCTGCATTGGAAAATAGTGGTTAGAAACCAGCAGGGTTGGAAGCTGTCTCACCCTCATTTACCAAACAAACAGTATAACATATGTATACAGTTTTGCTTCAGAAATTAAAATCTGTTCGTGTCAACTTCCATACTTCACCCTTGATGCAAGTAACCAAGAATTTCTGGACAATGAAGTTTCTAGAGTTCACGGGTCAGGAAGTCGGCAACGAAATTCATAAACATGTTCCGCTTGCTTGTAAATGTACTTGGAGAAAGCAAGTACAATAAAATGACATTTTCCTTTCCATTTTACACCCCCATTTCCTAGAGGACAAAAGTTTGCTATAAACTGAAGGCTGTATTTTGAATAGAAATGTGACTCTTTCATAACAACACAACCATTTTGGAATTTCCAGCAGGCCAACATTAAACACTTTGGAAGGCATGCAGTTAAGATGACTGAATTGATTTTTTTTTATTTGCTGTACCTGGGCAATCAAGGATCAGCTAACCGCTTTGCCAGGACTCCATCACTATCGATGGGGATTTTGTGCGGCTTTGAAAGTTGTTTACTTAATTCCTCTCTCGGCCTCTCTGACAGTAGCTGGGAATGCAATTGTGGCCTCGTTACAACACAGTTTTGGGCAGCAAGATAAAGCCAGGCTTGTAACTGGGGTTCCCTGTCATGTGCCTCCATGCAGGAAAACTGCAGGGACTTGCTTCTTCTCAGCTGCCTGGACTGGAAAACCGGCTCCTCCAGCTCCCACCAGTCAGAGTTAAATGTGGAGTCTGTATTCATTGATTGGTTCAGGGAACCTTGGATACGATGTGGCCCCAATGACTTTGCAGAAATATAAAGTCAAACACAGACAAGACACTGTTTGTATTGCAGAAGAATAGTCGTTTTGAAGAGTTCTTGTTCAATAGCTTAAATGCAAATATTTTGGTTGACGTAATCTACTTGTAACCTTTTGAAATGTTTGAGTAAGGGGAACAGGGAGCGTAGTGACCTTCAATCTATCTTGGAGTGCCTGAGTGTGGGTAGGCTTTGTAGCAGGGCAGCTAAATCTGCAGAAACAATTTGCAGGTTGCTAACTTACTGCTGTAATGGGGAAACTGCAGACAAGACTGAGTAGGCAATTTAAATGTCAATTCCTTATGAGGAGCAAGTTTAACTGGAGTTTTGAAATTCCAGTGCAGGCTCACAGTTCTTTGAAACTTGCTGGTGGAATTATGGCGGAGAGCTGGGTGGAGTCGAAAGGTTCTGGGGAGCCGACTAACCAAACTGGTAACTGCCACTAGAACTTGTGGACCAGCTGGGAGCCATCACCCTGTGTCACTTCTTCCTTTTGCTCTGTTTGCTGAGTGGTCTTGTGCGGACTGACAACTTCGGCCGGTTTTGGCACTTTGGGACGCAGCTGCCAGCTCTGCAGGAGTAGCAGCGGTGCCATGCTCTGCTCCCAGGGCAAAGCAGTGAGATCTGATGGAGGAGTGTCTGTGTTGAGTCTGGGGTGACTACAGTGATAATCTACGTGCCTTTGGCCCTCTTTCCATAAGCATGGAGCAGTCCTGCGCAGTTCCATGATCCAACCGCCTTTACTGTCCAGCAATCCAACTTCCTCATTTAAATGTCTGCCAACACACTTAGTCAGCAGACCAGAGGAAGGTCCTTTTAAACGCACAATGTGAACAATGTGTGTGGCTGCAGTCGGACCCATTGGGTCACACTGTGTTCAAGCAGCCCCAGAGCTCCAGTCACCAAGGAGAGGTTTACACTAATCCTGTTGTCTTCTCCATACACTCCCATTAACTCACCCCAGGTTTTACTGTTCACCAGCACTCTAGGGGAAATTTTATCAGAATCAGGTTTAATATCACTGGCCTATTTTGTGAAATTCGTTGTTTAGCAGTAACAGTACAAAGCAAATGTGTAATAATAGGGGGGAGAAAACAGAATTACCTTATATCTATATATATATATATATCTATATCTATATCTATATCTATCTCTCTCTCTCTCTCTCTCTCTCTCTCTCTCTCTCTCTCTATATATATATATATATATATATATATATATATATATATAATGTGTGTGTGTGTGTGTGTGTATATGTGTTCAACAGGTACATTTTAATGTCAGAGAAATGTAGACAATATACACCCTGAAATTCTTTTTCTGTGTGTGTGTATGTGCAAAACCAGAAAGTTTTAAAAAGGCACGAGGTAGTATTCATGGGTTGAATGTCCATTTAGAAATTGGATGGCAGAGGGGAAGGAGCTGTTCCTGAATCTCTGAGTGTGTGTCTTTGGGCTTCTGTACCTCCTTCCTGATGGTAACAATGAGAGCAAGGCATGACCTGGGTGACGGGGGTCCTTAATGATGGACGCCTCATTTTTGGGTTCTCACTCCTTGAAGATGTCCTGGACTAACCTACCATCCCATTTCTTTGGGATGTGGGGAGGAACTGCTGGAAACCTACCAAGCTTCAGTGAGAATGTGCGAAATCCACACAGGCAAAACCCCAGATCAGGACTGGATGCTAGTTGTTGGCACTGTGCGAAGCAGTTTCAGCCACACAACTGCTGTTACTTGCCCGCCATTTCTTGAGGAGTCTTTAGAATATAAAAGCAAGGATGTAATGCTTAGGCTTTGTAAGGTATTGGTCAGACCACATTTGGAGTATTGGGAGCAGTTTTGGGCCCCTTATCCAAGAAAAGATGTGCTGGCATTGGAGAGGATCCAGAAGAGGTTCATGAGAGTGGTCCTGGCAATGAAAGGGTTAACATTTGAGGAGCTTTTGATGGCTCTGGGCCTGTACGTGCTGGAGTTTAGAAGAATGATGGGGTATCTTATTGGAAACTATCGAATACTGAAATGCCTAGGTAGAGTGGATGTGGAGTAGTTGTTTCCTATAGAGGGGGAACAGTCTCAGAATAGAAGGATGTCCCTTGACAGCAGAGATGAGGAGGAATTTCTTTAGCTAGTGTGTGGTGAATCTGTTGAGTCCATTGCCACAGATGGCTGTGGAGGCCAAGTTGTTTGGTACTGTATGTTTAAAGCAGAGGTTAATGGGTCCTTGATTGGAAGGACATCAAAGGTTACTGGGAGAAGGCAGGAGAATGGGGTTTGGATGGATAATAAATCAGCCATGATTGAATGGCAGAGCAGATTCGAAAGGCTGCAAGGCCTAGTTGTATGGTCTTAATGGAATCTCGTGTAGTGTCATTCCTGTGATTTGAACAGAGATAACGGCAGGCTGTTGAATCTCTGCCCCGACAGCAGAGATGCTCCTGGTTGGACCTTCGGCGTAGGACTTTATTCCCTGGAGAGCAGGAAAATGAGGGGAGATTTGATAGAGGTATAGGGGTATAGATAGTTAGACTGTAAGACCATAAGATATAGGAGCAGAAGTAGGCCATTCGGCCCATCAAGTCTGCTTCACCACTCAATCATGGGCTGATCCAATTCTTCCAGTCATCCCCACTCCCCTGCCTTTACCCCATACCCTTTGATCTAATCAAGAACCTATCTATCTCTGCCTTAAATGCACCCAATGACTTGACCTCCACAGACGCTCGTGGCAACTAATTCTACAGATTTACCACCCTCTGACTAAAGTAATTTCTGTGCATCTCAGTTCTAAAAGGACGTCCTTCGATCCTGAATTCGTGCCCTCTTGTCCTAGACTCCTCTACCATGGGAAATAACTTTGCCATATCTAATCTGTTCAGGCCTTTTAATATTCGGAATGTTTCTATGAGATCACCCCTCAATCTCCTGAACTCTAGGAAATACAGCCCTGGAGCTGCCAGACGTTCCTGATACGATAACCCTCTCATTCCTGGAATCATTCTTGTCAATCTTCTCTGAACCCTCTCCAATGTCAGTATATTCTTTCTAAAATAAGGAGCCCAAAACTGCACACAATACTCCCAAGTGTGGTCTCACGAATGCCTTATAGAGCCTCAACATCACATCCCTGCTCTTATATTCTATACCTCTAGAAATGAATGCCAACATCGCATTCACCTTCTTCACCACTGACTCAACCTGGAGGTTAACCTTTAGGGTATCCTGCACCAGGTGCCACACATGAGGTTGCTTAGCAAGATAAGAGCCCATGGAATTACAGGGAAGTTACTAGCGTGGGTGGAGCATTGGCTGGTTGGCAGAGAACAGAGTGGAAATAAAGGAATCCAATTCTGGCTGGCTTTTAAATGCCAGCAGGCTTTTTCCACTGAGGTTTGTGTGGTTGTACAACTAGAGGTCGTGGATTAAGGGCAAAAGGTGAAATGTTTAAGGGGAACATAAGGCGGACTTCACTGAGAGGATGGTGAGAGTGTGGAATGATCTACCAGCGGAAATGGTGGATGTGGGTACGTCTCAACATTTAAACCAAGTTTAGACAAGTAAAAAGCAGAGCTATTATTCTGCCCAGTTCCACCTAAACCACAGCCCCCCACGCCTAAATGGAGGTTTATGGAGGGCTATGGTCCAGGTGTGGGTTAATGGGACTAGGCAGCGGTTGGATGCGTTGATGGGCCATTTTCTGTGAGGTAACGCTGTATGGCTCTCTGACTCTACCTGGTAATGTGGGGGTCAACAAGTGAGGAGAGAAATGGACCTCCACATCCTCTGTCACCACCACTCCTCTTGCGACTGCCTGCTACACAACTTGTATTTTATTTGGTCGTTACATTTGAACGCAACTTGGTGTCAAATAGATTAAAATATCCCTCGTGATAGTTAGTATGTAAGTACCTGGTGATCAGTGCTTGATAGAAATAAATTAATACTACTAAAATGCCTTTGTTTTTTAGATGTGCTTCAGCTGGTCTCACAGAGTCTGGGATCTCCTGGCTTAAGGCTTTGCACCACAAGTAAAGATGATGAGGTCAAACTGAGAACAGATGAATCCGGAAATCCGGAGCAGCAGCCGATCACAGTGCACCAAATGTTGACGGAGTCTGTTGAGAAATTTGCTGACTACATGGCGCTTGCTTCAAAGCAAGGTGAACACTGGAAGAAGATGACATTTAAACAATATTATAATGAATGCAGGGATGCCGCCAAGAGCTTTCTGAAGGTAGATGATGTATATTTCTTTCCGAACGCCAACAACTCAAATTCATTATAGTTTTTGTATGTAGACTGATGTTAATTTAAAAAAAAGAATGGAAATAGCTAATCTGACTCATGATTGCAGCTATTAAATGATTCAGCCTAGTAAGTGATCAGTGACATATAACCTTGTGCCCTAGTTTCACTGCCATACTTTGCCCACGTGTTTTTGGTGCCGCTGACAGCTCATCTGTTGATTATTAATTTGGCTGGTGTCAGCCCCATACGGGTTGCAGAATAACGCAGCACAAAATCAGCCCCTTCTGCTCAACTCGCCCTGCAGACTTGAAGGAGGGCAATAGAGGCCTGCGGAAGTTCACTGCTAGTCTTACTAACTCGCTCCAAACACTTCCAAGTTTTTGCAGCCCATTGTTTTTTTTGTGTGTGTGTTGGTCACTAACCAGAGAGTCAAAATGAAAAGATACTAGTTGTAGAAAGACTTGAATATTATCAACCTAACAGAGGGGACTAAAAGTCTGCCATGGAGTCGTATATCCAAATTGAAAGTGGTTGTAGGCTTGGACAGATAAAAAGGCTAACCTTATAAAAGTCCACAGTTTGGAATCGACCAGAACTTGCTGGAAGTTGATTGCAGATCTCCACTCTTCTGATCCGGTTCATTGTACTTTCATTGGACTCCCAAATGGACCTAACATGTCCTTAGTGACTCACAGCAATAACGTTTGCCTTGCTGGTCCCAGCCTTGTAATGGACCTCTTTGAGAATTGCCTGCTCCTGGTTGTGGACATTTTTGATGTAGGTAGGTTGTAATTTGGTGATCCGTGTACCCATGCAGGGAGTAGTGTGTCAAACCTTCCCTGCTCCCAGTGTAAGGTACAAATAAAGCTCCCACCTTCAAACAGTAATTTTCACCGAGAGTTGAGTCAGAGCTCATTTTTGCTTATTATTTTGCTATAAAAGTGATGAAATGTCATGTAAAGTCTAATATGAACATTTTTCTTCCCCTGTAGCTTGGACTCGAGCGGTTCAAAGGTGTTGGTATCCTTGGCTTCAACTCTCCGGAATGGTTCATTGCAGATATTGGAGCAATTCTAGCTGGGTAGGACGCTTATTACTAATAAGGTGGTGATGACAGAGATTGTTAAATTTGTTGACAATGACTTGTTTCTCTGTAAAAAGCAATATAGAACCTTTTCCCCTCAATTGATGTAATTTTCACATGAATGTTCAGCCACGCTGGACTGAAGTTCTGGCAACTTTCTGATATCCAGCCCAGTGTCCTGATTTCATGCATGGCCAAGATGGTGAATGTTGCCAAACTTTTTGAGCCTTAAAGTTAACTCGTACATAGTTTCCAGTATATTATTATATTTCATTATTGTATGTTAGGACAATGAAGCAATTACAATATTATTCATGCAAGCAAGGATTTTAATCTTGGTTTTTAATTCCATATTTCATAAAAGATTAATAGACCCATCTAAGTTTATTAGATTTCTGGTATGATCATCCAACAAAATCATGGAGCATTACCCCCTCCCCCTGCCACTTTCCTTCTTTTGGCTTTTAGTCCCTGGGTTCACAAAACTGGAGAGGACACTGGGCCGATATATAGCTGGAGAATTGGGATAATATTTCTGGTCAATATGAGAAAGTCCTAAATAAAGTGCGTTATGGGTAAGTGATTGTAGATTTGGAGTTAGAGTGGAGAAATGGTGGTGATTCTCCTCGGAACAAACTGGGTGGAGCAGCAATTTAATAGATTTATACGGGACTGGTTCTGGTTTAAACAAGGTAAGAAAACGAAAGCTACTCCCATGAGGGCTCCCCAAAGTTTTTTTATGCCATGGACCAGCACCATTAGGCAAGGGGTTTGTGGACCTCTGCGATTAGTACGTGGTTCAATGACCAAAGGGTTTGGGTTGGAAGGAAAGATACGGGGGAATGCGAGGCCAGTTCTTTTTACCTGCAGTCATATTATATGGAATTCCCTGCATTAGGTCTAGGTTGGTGGAATGAGAATCAATCAGAACGTTGAAAATGGAGTTATCTAGGCACAAGTAAATTGGGAGAATAATTTACAGAAGAATTGAGAGTTGAAAGCAAGGAAATGAGACTGCTAGTATTACTAGGGGCTTCGGACTCAGTGGATTCAGTGAACACTTTCTGTCCCTTAGAGAGCTGTTGCTTGCCTTTTGTAGTGTATTTTAATATGTAATTGTGCATGAGAATGAAAGAGATCTTAGTTGCTATGGGCATGAGTGTATACATATCCCAACACAGAGTTAATGGCTCTATACAAATTGAGTTTATTTCTGAGAATCCAAATCCACATCCTACAATAAAACTGATTGCTGATGTCATCAATCCCACAGATTTTCTGGGGAATCATAAAGCACAATCAATTTTTTTTTAATGGCAGACACTTTTTTTTTGTATAAAAGTTTGTGCTTAAGGTCATTTCCACCCAGTGTGCCATTATCTCATTCCAGACGCCCTTTTCTTCTTGCCAAATGCCTAGCTGGCAAATATCCCCTGTCTGCGTGTCTGTCTTCGTATTTGCGACTGTATAATGGAGCCAAGCCTATCCCTGAAGAATGAGGTGCCCAGCCGCATTCTGCAGCAAGGAAAGCACAGAACCAGCCTGTGACTATTGCAGACACTCACCTGTCGCTTGCTCGCTGCAGTGGAAGTTACAGAATCGTAGAATTGTTGTTCCACAGGATGAGGTCATTCAGCTCTTTGTTAGGATTGCTTCCTGATAGGGCAATCCCTCTCTGCTGTTCTTCCCGTGACAATGTATATTAATCTATTTGAAGTGCACATCCAATTCTCTTTTGATAAGCTATGAGATTACAGGTATCAGATACTCTATATATAACCTTGAGATTTGTCTCTTTTCAGGCAGCCACAAGACAAAAAAAAACTCCAATAGAACCCATTTAAAAAAGACTCGATGTGCGGGGAAAAAAATTGTGCAAACAATAGAAGTAAGGAAATGACATTCAGAACTGAAATTCACAGGTATGAGTCCACAGCCAGGAAGCCAGTCATCACTGCAGCTGATTCAGGAGCCCGTTAACTGCAGGACTTAGGCTCAGTTCAGCTCAGAGACAAGTAAACCTCATCTGGGATTTATTTTTACAAAGAAACCAGCGTGGAGGTTTGAAAATCCTGAACGGGCGGGGTAGGTCAAGGCAGAATCCAAAGATAGCATCGGTAAATAAAAGATGGCTACTAATTAATACAGTGGGGGAAATAAAGCAAAAATCCTGTCGTCAGAGAGCAGAATTTATGACTTAAAGCTCCTGAGAGTTGCCTTCCCGACGAAAATCAGATGAACAGTAGAGAAGTATACAAGACTGCTAAAGTAGGGTGGTGGGATGGGAGCAGGCTTTGAGGTGGAATGAGTACCTCTGGTTGAGCTGAATGGTCGCCGGTGTCAGACGGACCAACAGTGACGTTTTGCAGGCAGCTTACAAAGCTACTAGATATTTCAGTAGATGTACTTCTTCAGAACTGCAATCGCTGCAGTCTGCAGCCTGTAATTTCCCTTTTAAGGGCGTTCTTTTGAGCTGACTAAACGATCTGGCACTTCTGCGATCTCCTGGGGGATTCGGCGAACTGGCCTCTCTCTCGAGAGAGAGCAGGTGCGGCCGGGGCGGCCATTGCTGGGGATGGACGCTGCGTCCAGGCCTGATGGCGGAAGACGAACCTGTGGGTCGGCTCCATTACTTTGCGCCAGTTAAAGCGTTGAGCAAGATTAAAACCGTCAAGGAGGAGAGTGGAAAATGAGCAGGTGTTCAGCGCTGTCTGCCTGCGTTTGATCAGCCACTTTCTCTTCTCGCTACTAGCATCGGGCGGGGAGGGGTTCCGCGCCGTCAAGTTCGGGAGCAGTTGTTGCCCTGCAGCTACTAGACTCCTGGACAGATTCACTGTTGGGGACTCTGAAGTTCATGTTCCACATATTTTTCCTTTACTTTTTTAAAATTATTTGTGTGTTGATCAAGGCTTCAAGACTGAAGGCCGAACTAACGTTAAGCTCTCTACTCCGCGAGATTTGCTCGCTTTAGCGCTGACCTGGTTCTACAGCTGTGTCCTGCAACCATCAGCACTCGCCTGAGCGCCAACCTGGCTCTGTGGTTGTGTCCTGCAGCCATTGGACTCCTGGACCACCTTCGCCTGCCTCAGCGCTAAACTGGCTCAGTGTCTGTGGACTCACTTTCCGGGACTCTACGACTAATGTTCTGTGTGTTATTGGTTTACTTTTCTATTGTTTGCACGATTAGTTCTTTTCTCCCCCCATACGTTAGGTGTTTGACGGTCCTTGGTGTGTGGGGAGTTTTAATGGGTTTCATTGTGTTTCTTTGTTTTGAGGCTGCCTGCAAGAAGACACATCTGAAGGCTGCATACAGTATGGATACTTTGCTAGTAAATACACTCTGAACTTTGAAGTGTCCAGATTCAGAGCAGAGATGCTGAAAGGTAGAACAAGTTCTCCTTCACCTGTGCACCAGATCCCACCTGGCGACTTCATGGAAGATGATCCTCATAAATGTATCGGCACATGTTAATAGCCATTTAGTAACAGGTGAAAGCTCAGCCAGTTCTGCCTCCTCCCGGCAATTACCTCGGCTTCAAGCGCCCTCATCAGGAATTTACTGGACAATTTTCAGAGATGAACATTATTACAAATATTGTTTCTTTTATTGTACAGTGGAGTGGCTGTTGGAATCTACACTACAAATTCACCTGAAGCCTGTCACTATGTAGCGAACGACAGTGAAGCAAATATCTTGGTGGTAGAGAACAGCAAGCAACTGCAGAAGATCTTGCAGGTCTGTTGGCTCCTCTTCAAATCACTTGAGGATCTAGAATCATGTTTTTAAAATTTTTGGAAACTTCAGTCTGTAAGCATTGGTTAGGCTAAAGGAAGTGGCTCTGCATTTTGCCCAAAGCTGTTTGTGTTAATTTTCAATATATTTCAGTTGTGACAATTTGCTGTCAGATATCACATACTCAGGTACAGCCTGTCTTATGGTCAGGTTACAGGCATCAGAATATCTGCACCACTTGGGCCAGCCTAGGTGAGACCACTGTGTGGGCATGGAGCAGGGACTGAAAGCACGACCTGTTATGCATGAGCACCCTGCAAGCCAAAAGGCATCCGTCACCAGAGAAAGGCAGCTGAACAATCATCTATGAAGCAATGACTTCCATCAACCCACACTGGACTGGTTCAGGCTGGCATTAATGGTGCTAGCCTAGCTCAGGATGGAATAGGTTTGTTGCAAACCCAGTTTCATTCAGAAATATAAAGAGTAAAAGAGAGGTGAGTGTAGATAATGGACCGCTAGAAAATGATGCTGGAGCGCTAGTAATGAGGTACAGAGAAATGGCGGATGAACGTAAGTATCTTGAGTCAAGTCTTCACTGTGGAAGAAACTAGTGGTATGTCAGGTATTCGAGAGGGTCAGGGGCAGAAGTGAGTCTAGTTGCTATTATGATGGAGAAGGTGCTTGGGAAACTAAAAGGTCTGAAGGTAGATACATCAAATGGATACACCCCAGGGTTCTGAAGGAGGTAGCTGAAGAGATCGTGGAAGCATTTGTGATCTTTCATACATCACTTGACTCGGGAATGGTTCTAGAGGACTGGAGAATTGCAAATGTCACTACAGAAGGGAGGAAGGCAGAAGGAAGGAAATTATAGGCCAATTAGCTTGACTTCAGTGATTGGGAAAATACTCAAGTTCATTATTAAGGATGAGGTTTTGGAGTACTTTGAGATACATGATAAAATGGGTCAAAGTCAGCATAGTTTCCTTGTGGAAATCTTGCCTGACAAAATCCGTTGGAATTCTTTGAGGAAATGACAAGTAGGATAGACAAAGGAGCGTCAGTGGATGTTGTTTACTTGGATTTTCAGAAGGCCTTTGACAAGGTGCCTCACATGAGGCTATTAAACAAGATAAGAGCCCATGGTAGTACAGGAAAGGCACTAACATGGATAGAAGATTGGCTGACTGTCAGGAGGAAGAGTGGGAATACAGGGGGCTTTGTCTGGTTCTCTGCTGAAGACTAGTGTTCTATAGGGGTTGGTGTTGGGACTGCTCCTTTTCAATGTTTTAGGTCTATGATTTGTATGATGGACTGAATGGCTTTGTGGCCAAGTTTGCAGACAATACAAATACAAGTGGAGCGGCAGGTAGTGTTGGAAGAAGCAGGGAGTTTGCAGAAGGACTTGGAAAGATTGGGAGAATGGGCTAAGAAGTGGCAGATAGAATATAGTGTAGGGAAATGTATGGTCATGCACTTTGGTAGAAGGTATAAAGGCATGGACTATTTTTTAAACAGGAAGAAAATTCAAATGTCAGGGTGCAAAGGAACTTGGGAGTCCTTACGCAGGATTTCCTAAAGGTTAACTTGTAGGTTGAGTCAGTGGTAAGGAAGGCAGTTCTTTCGAGAGGACTAGAATATAAGAGTAAGGAGGTGATGCTGAGACTTTATAGGGTATTGGTCAGACCGCACTTGGAGTATTGTGAGCAGTTTTGGGCCCCTTATCTAAGAAAAGGTGTGCTGGCATTGAAGAGGGTCCAGGGAAGTTCACAAGAATGATCGTGAGAATGAAAGAGTTAATGTACGAGGAGTGTTCGATGGCTCTGGGCCTAAACTTGCAGGAGTTTGGAAGATTGAGGGGGAATCTCATTGAAACCTATCAAAAATTAAAAGATCAAGATAGTGGATGTGGAGAGGATGTTTCCAGTAGTGATTAAGTCTAGGACCAGAGGACACAGCTTCAGAATGAAGGGACATCCATTTAGAACAGAAATTAGAAGTATTTTCTTTAGCCAGAGGGTAGTGAATCTGTGGAATTCATCGCCACAGATGGCTATGGAGGCCAAGTCATTGGGTATGTTTAAAGTAGAGCTTGATAGGTTCTTGATTGGCCAGGGTGTCAAATGTTGCGGGGAGCAGGCTGTAGAATAGGGTTGAGAGGGATGATAAGTCAGCCATGATGGAGCAGACTCAATGGGCCGAATTGCCTAATTCTGCTCCTTTGTCTTATGGTTGCACTTAACAAAGACTGAAATAATTTATTCATTCTGATCAACTCAGTGCTACATGAAAGGGCTACTTTGACTTCTGGATGTTTGATTACGTTCTTAACTTGTGCTCCTGTTACGTTCCTTCATTGTGTTTAGTTGGTGACACAACAGTTCTGGGCTCGTCGACCTTGTCTGCATTTATTGAACATGACAACCCACAACAGCCCGTTTAGACTGCCTAGTCAGTGCCACCTTCTCCAGTATTCAACTTGCTCACGTCTTTAATTCCCTTTTATTCTCCAATAAATTATATTTTCCTTTCATGTACTGCTTCCCTGCATCTAGTAACTGATTTTCCTTTTTTTTAAAATTTTATTTTTATTTGGATAAGGAATTCACAATTATCATGTACTTTTTTCACACATATAACCTTTTCCATTTTTTTATATGTATAAAACTACAATTATTTATACATTCTTAAGTACACATTGAGATGATATAAAACTAAAATAAACATTTAAATAGATAATTATGTACTGTGGTAAATCTAACCTATTAGGCTAAGTAATGAAATTAGTTGTTAAGAAAAATGGTAATAATAGTTTCCATACAACCCTTCTGGACCATTTCCACTGGTCCAAAATGTTGCATACAAGCCTATATACCAACCATTGTAGGTGTTTATATCCCAATTTGTTCATGCTTGTTCCTGCCCGCAGACATAATTATCCAATCCCTATGTACTTATTTACTTAATTTTTTCTTTTTTTTTTAATCCCTTTCCCAAATCTTTCCCTTTACTTGTGTTAATTCTCTATTTTCCAAAAAAAAACAACAAACATTTAGACTAGGGGTGCTTACGTTAGCAATATTACTGTGTTGATGAGAAGAGCAGTATAAATCATTAGGAGAGTCATCTAAAGTCTGCTCGCATTGGGGTTATATATTCAATCTATTTGTTCCAGATTTGATAAAATTTTTCTTCTTGAGTTCTCAGGGAGTAAGTCAACTTTTCCATTTTAAATATTTCCAAGATAATTTCATACCAATCTTCTAATGTAGGTGGTATTGGATTTAGCCATTTTCTAGTGATTGATTTCTTACTTGCCGCTAAGAGGGCCTGCAGCAACTTTATATCTTCCTTCTGTTCAAGGAACAATACATGCCCCAAATAGAGCGTCTGAAAGTTCAGAGGTATCTGGGACCTAAGTACCTTAACTAATGTTCTATGAATACCTTCCCAAAATAGACTTAATTTAGGGCAATCCCAGAAAATATGAAAATGATTTGCCTCCTTGGAGCCGCACCTTCTCCAACACATCACATTTGTATCTTTATATTTTTCCTGATATGGGGTCTTGAAGTATCTTATAATGTTTTTCCAACAATGTTCTCTCCAAGTCAAAGAATTAGTCGAGGACCATTGAAAGCTGCAGATTTTCCCCCAAGCCTCCTCTGAAAGTACCAACCCTGCTTCTTTCTCCCACTTCTCTTTAATATACAGTGTATTTAAGTAACTGATTTTCCAACCAGCTTCCCGGTGAAGAGTTTATTCTAATCCTTTTGTAATTCCTTCTATAACTCCTGCATTTGTACCTCCCATCACCATTTTGAAATCACCTTCCATTATCTTAACTACTTGTAGGATAAATTGAAAGCACTTTGTATTCTAACACTTTATATAGAAAATTGGAATGTTTAATATCTCACTGGAGTAGAATCACCTGCACAATCTATTTGTGCATTTGTTTCTGTTTCTGTCTATTTATTGCCTCTGTATATTGTTTATTCGCAGATTCAAGATCAGCTACCACATCTAAAAGCAATTGTACAATACAAGGAGGAACTGAAAGAGAAAAGACCAAACCTTTACACGGTACGTTATTATCGAAAGCCGGACTAAGAATCAAGTAAAGAAAATAATGATGCGAAAAGTTTTGGATAAGATGAGTACAGGTGTACTGAGAAAGCTGAAGAGATGCTAGGCAGGTGATTTTAAGGATTTAAAGTATGGTTATGAATTGGTTGCCATAATCTGTAAGGAAGCAATAATGGAAGGTTGGAGAATGGGGAACCAATAGTAGCTAGTGCAAAGTCAGTTGTTACAAAGAGCATAGGAATACCCCAGAAATGTCACTTGGTCCACAGACGGCTATGGACAAGGATACTGAACGTCCTGGATAGATACGGGGTTGTAAGAGGAAGTAGGTTTCGATCTATAGAAGATGAACCTTTACGATAGAACATCCTCAAGAATTGTAATAATTGTATTTGTAATTCAGAAGTGTCTCTAATATGTTTTTGTTCCTTGCACCCCACAAAGTGGTCAGAGTTCATGCAGCTCGGGAAGGATGTGCCCGATTCACAACTGGATGAGACCATTGCCTCCCAAAAGCCCAATCAATGTTGCACACTCATCTACACTTCAGGGACCACCGGAAAGCCAAAGGGAGTCATGTTGAGCCATGATAACGTAAGTGTTGTTCTGTTAAAGCAATATTATTTTACAGCTAAATAACCTGTTAGATATATGTAGTGATTTTTCCATTACATAAATAAAATTAAGGTCTTGATTCAGGCTAAAATGATCAGGATTAATCTGTCTTTTATGTCTACATTATGTGTGTATGGACGTATCAGTTACTGATTGTACTTGCCACTGCAAAGTCTATTGACTTTTCCAACCAAGTCAATAGAGCTACAAAGCAGTTCTATTGAATTTGCTGGGACTGTATGGATGGAGTGAGTATAATAGGTAGAGGATACTTCCACACCCTCGGGTTTTAGCTGCTTCAACTCATTGGTCTCCCATTATACCTGTCACTCAATCTCATCGGCTTCTGTCTGACCAAGTGAGCTATCACTTCTGCAGCTCAGAGTCTTGGTTGTTAAAGTGTCTGAACAAGAAAGGAAAAACCAGCTTGCTGACCCAGCATAGTTTGAATCTTTACTATTTATTTCTTTTATTTAGTGATGCAGTACTGAACCGGCCCTTCTGACCCAATGAGCTGCTCAGCCCAGCAACCCAGCTGTTTAACCCTAGCCTCATCACAGGAGAATTCACAACAACCAATTAACCTGCTAGACAGCACGTCTTTAGACTGTGGGAGGAAACCGGAGCACCTGAGGGAAATGCGTACTGTCACAGAAAGAGCGAACAAACTACTTACAGATGGTGCTGGAATTGAACTCTGACCTCTGACTCCCCGAGCTGTGATAGTGTCACGGTGATTGCTATGGTACCGTGGCTCCCCACATGTCACTGTAGTTGTACAGTGCTTATTGAATAAATCAGCATGAATTGTGTGATGAAAATCATTTTAACTTGTAATAATCGTTTTATCTGCGGCTCTTTTTTTTGTCTCTCAATATTATACACTAAGCAGGGCTGTAACAGTTGTATTATTAATGGAGTGTTGCGTAAGAGCTCCAAAGTTATTGCTGCGGGGCCTGTACAATATTACTCACCCTGAAGCAGCAGAACCCAAGGGAACATAACGGCAAACTCGTGTCTTTTGAACTCGTGTCATCGATGATCAATCACTGTTTGATTCATTCCTGACTCAGATTCATGTTGCCTCTGACCCACCCCACCCAAACAAAAATTCATAAGAAATAGAAGCAGGAATAAGCCATGTGACCCTCAGTTTCTCTCCTGCAGTTGAGTAGGATCTGATTTCGGAAGGTTCCGTCAGAGCACAGTGTATCATGTAAACAGTGTGTACTGCAGCCACTGTGCACTGGTTGAGGACGGGGCAAATGTTCCGGGTGACGGACAGGTGCCAATCAAGCAAGTTTGTTCTTGATGGAGGGAGTTTCTTGAGCGTTGGAGCTCCGCTCGCTAAGGCGAGTTTATGGAATTCTGTCACATTCCTCACAAGCTGCTTTGGGGTGAGCGACCACAGAGGTTCACAAAGGTGGCCCACAATCACCTTTTCAGTGGCAGTATAGGGAGTTTATTACGTGCTGGTCTTGCCTGTGATGGCCCAACCCTAGAAACCAATAACTTAACAAAATAATGCCAGCTCGTTATTTTTAAATCTGCAGCTAACGTGGACAGCGAATGCAGCAGGAAATATGGTGAACCTTCGGCCAGCCACTGAGAGCCAGGAGTCTATTATCAGCTACCTTCCGCTGAGTCACATTGCTGCACAGATGATCGACATCTGGCTGTCCGTAAAGTTTGGAGGAATCACTTACTTTGCACAACCTGATGCACTGAAGGTAACAAAAAATGAACAGAGTATGGAATATGTTTCTGTCAAATCAGTGTTTCACATTTGTGTTGCTTTGTAGGCTGCTGACTGATACAGGTTGGTATCAACTGGTGAACCTCTGCACAACTATAAGCAATGGAACTCACTGATCTTCTGACAGGAGGAAGAAAGCAGAAAGTTTTCTATTTGTGATGCGGTGTTTTTCTGATAAAATCTCTGGTGCTCAGGGTTGTGGACAATTGCATACAACCACAACTTGACTTCTATTGTTGCAAAAAATCCAATGTCTTTATCCGCAGTTAGGAAAAAAAAATGACTACGCTAAATAACTCACACTAGCCCCCTCGGAGGGATCAGAAGTGGAAAGGGGGAGCAGTTTCAGGCTCCCGGGTGTCACCATTTCCGAGGATCTATCCTGGGCCCAACATATCGATGCAGATACAAAGAAAGCACGACAGTGGCTGTATTTCATTCAAAGTTTGAGGAGATTTGCTATGTCACCAAAGGCACTTGCAAATTTCAACAGATGTATTGTGGAGGGCATTCTAACTGGCTGCTTCGGGAGCACTGCATAGGATTGATACAAGCTGCAAAAAGTTGAAAACTCGGTCAGCTCCATCACGAGCATCCGCCTCCCCAGCATCCAGGATGTCTTCAAGGAGCGACGCCTCAAAAAGGGGGCATCCATCATTAAGGACCCCCATCACCCAGGACATGCCCTCCTCTCATTGCTACCATCAGGAACGAGGTACAGAAGCCTGAAGGCACACACTCAACTGTTCAGGAACAGCTTCTTCCCCTCTGCCATCCGATTTCTAAATGGACAATGAACCCATGAACACTACCTCACTACTTTTTTTGCACTTATATATATATATATATATATATATATATATATATATAATTTACTGTAATTTGAACTTTTTATTACTATATATTACTTATACTGCTGCCACAGAACAACAAATTTCACAACATATGCCAGTGATATTAAACCTGAATCTGATTATGAGTATTAGGAAAGGTACTAAGAACAATCAAAGCTTAGTGAATGCAAGCACGAGGAAGTCTGCAGATGCTGGAAATTCAAGCAACACACACAAAATGCTGCAGGCCAGGCAGCATCTATAGAAAGAGGTACAGTCGACGTTTCAGGCCGAGACCCTTTGTCAGGACTAACTGAAAGAAGAGATAGAGATTTGAGAGGGGGAGGGGGAGATCCGAAATGCCCTCCATCTTCCTCTGGTGCTCCTCTCCAACCCCCCCCTTTCTTTCCCCCTCGGCCTCCCGTCCCATGATCCTCTCCCTTCTCCAGCCTTGTATCCCTTTTGCCAATCAACTTTCCAGCTCTTAGCTCCATCCCTCCCCCTCCTGTCTTCTCCTTTCATTTTGGATCTCCCCCTTCCCCTTCCACTTTCAAATCTCTTAATATCTCTTCTTTCAGTTAGTCCTGATGAAGGGTCTCGGCCCGAAATGTCGACTGTACCTCTTCCTATAAAAGCTTAGTGAAAGCTCTCAAAGGAGCTTGTGGACTAGGTGAAGTAGTTGGCACAGTACCCTGGGCTGAAGAGCATGTACCATGCTGTCCTGTTCTATGTCTTATGTAAGGGAGAATTTTTTGGGAAGAATATTACAGAATCTGGAGCTGTCCATAACCGAGCGCGGTTTCTAGGTCACGTTTAAGCATCCAGAATTGAAATTGTTGGTAGAATTGGATGAGGTTACAGAAGTGCAGAGATCTTTTTACTCAGTGTTTATGGTTGATGTAGAGACAGCTAAAGTTTGAGTTGATTGAAAGGATATTAATCATTGGATATGGGGACAGAGTAAATGTAGCAGATTGCAGAGGATAATGGGCAGAACAGGCAGGTTGAATCAGACTGTTCTGGATTGATTTAAAATACAACATTTCACCTTTCTTATAATTCAAAAAAAATTGTCAGCGAAAAAAAAACAAGGCACGCAAATGTGAGGATAACAAAGTTGATCAGCAGGATGGTTTGAAGTGGTTGGCGGTATTATGAATTGCTACATGGAAATGAAGTTTCTAAGTCTCTGTTTAATAACACATTAGTGAAAACTGAGACCGTTCCACCCGTTCACCATTCCTTGCTTCTTCCGATAAAATGATGCAGCTTGAGGATGAGCCTTGTAGCAACTATGCAAATGTATCTGACCTGGGAATAAACCCCTATAAATATGACCTGGCCATGGGTTCATTGGTTCCATTTAATATCAGAGAATGTATACAGTATACAACCTGAAATTCTTACTCTTCACAGACATTCACGAAAACAGGAGAGAACTCCAGAGATTGAATGACAATAGACATGTTAGGACCCCAAAGCCCCCTCTTTCCCCCTCGCACACACAATCAGCAGCAAAGCATCAACCCCTCCCACTTATTTCACCAGAAAGCATCAGCACCCACGAAGCAAGCAATGGCAAAGCCCCCAAAGAGAGACCGTGATCTGCAGTCCAGCAAAAACTAATTTTTCACCTGACAACTTGATATGCCACAGGTTCTCTCTCCCTAACGAGGGACAGAGAGGTTTCGCCCCTTTTCCACGTCGAGAGGGGAGACCAATGAAACAAAACGGCTCGCTGATTACGATGTTAGAGTCTGCCGCGTCGCTTTGAGAGGTATCTAATGTGCTAAGCAATTAAATTTTGTTTCACTCGGCTTTGGATTGAAGATTAAAAAGAGAACTGCAGAAATTTAAAGAGGAGGCCATTTGATCTATGTTCATGATGGCCAAGTGAGCTTCCCAATTTCCAGCTTGCATCATGACTTTTCAAGTGGTTATCTGTTTATAAAGTGATGAGGATTTCTGCCTCCATCTCCTGCTCTAGCAGTGAATTCCTGATATTGCACTTATTGAGGTTGGATCCATTGCTTCCCTCTTACACGCCTGGGGAGACTGGGAGATCAGGTCTGTTGCAGAAGTAGCTGCTTGTGTGTTGGTGAATCTCCTCACAGCACTCTGCCATGTATCACTTTTGCACAACCCAGGAACTTCAGCTGCATTCTTCCAGTCTGCTGAATCGCACCAGTATTCAGGATGTACGTTGGAATAGCCAAATGCAGATTGGGTGACTGCATTCAGTCAACGGCAGTTAGTTAATGAAGGTATCTCATTAATTTTCCAAACAACAGGAATTCTGCAGATGCTGGAAATTCAAGCAACACACATCAAAGTTGCTGGTGAACGCAGCAGGCCAGGCAGCATCTATAGGAAGAGGCGCAGTCGACGTTTCAGGCCGAGACCTCCATCTCATTCTCTTTCCAACATACCTTGTCCACGCCTTCTACTCTGTGCCAACATGGCTTGAGAAACAACAGCTCTTCTGCTGGGCACGTAGCAGCCTTCTGGCTCCAATATTGAAACAGAAGCTTTCCCTGTTTCTGTCTGAGCTGACTGGTACTGCTGTAAGGTTACCCATCGGTTACTTAAATTGTTTTTTCACTCCCCATAGACGCTGACTGATCTGCTGGTCAAAACCAGAATTTTCCTTATAGTGTTTGACTCTGCAGCTTTAACGTGTTCCTTTGATTTCCTTTCCCTCCCCATTTGTCCTCATTAATCTATTAACCAGGTTACTCAGTACAATCGGGAATATTTCAGTAACCCTGACCTGGCCCTATTAGAGAGCCATCGCTGCCCCTGTCCTCTGTCACAGTAAACTAAATTAGTTTCTCACTTGTGCAGGAGGAGCTCAGCAGGACAGGCAACATCTATGAATGGGAATAAGCAGTCGACATTTCAGGTTGAGAATCATCAATGCGTCAGCCCAAAACGTCAACTGTTCATTCCCCTCCGTAGATGCTGCCCGACCTGCTGAGCTCCTCCAGCACATAGCGCGTGCTGCTTTAGATTTCCAGTATCTGCAGAACCTCTTGTGTCTATCGTTTTCTCACTTGCTCTGTTCTAAAGGAAGGCCGTTGACATTACTGCTGTTCCCTTTTCCACAAATGTTGTCTGACCTGTATTTCCAGTATTTTCTGTTTTGATTCCAGATCAACAACACCTGCGATTTTGTTTTTGATTTTTCTAGCTTGTAAAGTGTTTCTCCTCGTGAGTCCTAATAAGTTCAAATAAATTTGATTTCTCTTTTTGGAACAAGTCTTCACTATCATTCTAACAAAGAGGTATCAATAGCAGTGGCAGTGATGGTAGGTAACATTATTTAAAACAGTTCTTAATTTATCTTGGTGAATAACTTGGAGCTGGTCATATTGCTGACAATGACTTAGCAACTGGAAGGCTGCCTCTGTGTTCTCGAAGGCATTCTCTTCTACCAACAGAAGTATGCAACGCATGATCGAAATCTGGACGAATGGTGGCATTTCAGTCAGCTTGGAAGAATTATGTTCTGACAACGGAGCGAGAGATGGAATCAGTTTCAGCAGTAAGACTTCTTTTTGTAGCAGGGTTAAGGATGTATGAGGTTTCAGACTCACATTGATTATCTCTGACTTAGTTGTGAAATTTGTTGTTTTTGTGGCAGCAGTGCGAGACATGAGATTGCTGCATTACAAAATTAAATATATAGTGCAAAAGAGGAATAGCAAACTGGTGTTCATGAATCATTCAGAAATCTGATTGTGGAGGGAAATATCTGTTCATAAAATGATGAATGTAGGTCTTCAGGCTCCTGTTCGTCTTCCCCAATGATAGTAATGAGACGAGTGCATGTCACAGATGGTGAGGATCCCTAACAATTGGAGTCAATTGTTAAAGATGAGGTTTTGGAGTACTTGGTGACACAGGTCAAGATTGGACGAAGTCAGCATGGTTTCCTTAAGGGAAAATCTTGCCTGACGAACCTGTTGGAATTCTTTAAGGAGATTGCAAGTAGGATAGATAAAGGGGATACAGTGGATGTTGTATATTTGGACTTCCAGAAGGCCTTTGACAAGGTGCCATACATGAGGCTGCTTACCAAGTTAAGAGCCCATGGTATTACAGGAAGGTTACTGGTATGGTTAGAGCATTGGTTTATTGGTAGGAGGCAGCGAGTGGGAATAAAACGATCCTTTTCTGGTTTGCTGCCAGTGACTAGTGGTGTTCCACAGGGGTCAGATTTGGGACTGCTTTTTATGCTGTATATAATGATTTGGATGATGGAATAGATGGCTTTGTTGCCAATTTTGCAGATTATGTGAAGATTGGTGGAGGGGGGCAGGTAGTGTTGAGGAAACAGGAAGGCTCAGAAGGACTTAGACAGATTAGGAGAATGGGCAAGAAAGTGGCAAATGAAATGCAATGTTGGAGAATGCATGGGCAAGCACTTTGGTAGAAGAAATAAATGTGCAGACTATTTTCTAAATGGGGAGAAAATTCAAAAATCTGGGATGCAAAGGGACTTGGGAGTCCTTGTGCAGAACACCCTGTAGGTTAACTTGCACGTTGAGTCAGTAGTGAGGAAGGCAAATGCAAAGTTATCATTCATTTCAAGAGGTCTAGAGTAGGGACGTGATGCTGAAGATTTATAAGACACAGGTGAAGTCTCTCCTTGAGTATCGTGAACATTTTTGGGCTGTTCATCTAAGAAATGATGTGCGGGCATTGGAGAGGGTCCAGAGGAGGTTCACAAGAATGATTCCAGGAACAAAAGGGTTATCATATGAGGAACGTTTGATAGCTCTGGGCCTTTACTCACTGGAATTTGGAAGGATGAGAAGGATCTCATTGAAACCTTTTGAATGTTGAAAGGCCTAGACAGAATAGATGTGGAAAGGACATTTCCCATTGTGATGGAGTCTAGGACAAGAGGGCACAGCCTCAGAATAGAGGAGCGTCCATTCAAAGCAGAGATGTGGAGAAATTTCCTTATCCATAGGGTGGTGAAATTGTGGAATTGCTGTGGAGGCCAGGTCATTGGATCTAATTGAGACGGAGATTGCTAGTTTCTTGATTGGCTGTGGGATCAAAGGTTATGGGAAGAAGGCCGGGGAGTGGCACTGAGGAGAAGGAAAATTGATCAGCTGAGATTGAATGGCGGAGCAGGCTTGATTGGCCAAATGGCCTAATGATGGATGAACCTTCCTGAGAGATCATCTTTTGACAATGTCCTTGACGGTGGGGAGGGTTGTGCCCATGATGGTGCTGTCTAAATCAACAACCCTCTGCAGCCTCTACCAATTCTGTATGTTGGAGTCTCCAGGCGGTGATGCAAGGGGGCAGGACACTGTCCACCATGCATCTGTAGAAATTTAAAGAGTCTTTACTGGGCTAAAGAGGAGGACAAATACTAGATAGTACACTTGTATAAATTTTCTCAGTTCTTCGAGCCACTAAGAGGTATTCAAGTCGAGTCAATTTTATTATCATTTAACTATATACATGGTTACCGTCAAACGAGATGTTTCTCTGGACCAGGGTGTAAAGCACAGTAGTACGCAATAACTTGGGAAAATAAGGATAAAGTCTACAGATGAATTAGGAATAAATAGAACAAAGTAAAGTGCATAAATTAAATACTGTAAGGTACAGAACAGATTGACCAGTGGGCGACGCTTCAAATGCGAAGTGGCAGGGAGTTCAGGAGCCTTGCGGCCTGAGGGAAGAAACTTTCCCATCCTGACCGTTCTTGTTTTTATGCATCGGAGTCTCCTGCTGAATGGTAGAAAGTCAAAGAGGATGCTGGATGGATTGTTGGCATCCTTGTTAACGCTAAGGGCCCTGCGTATGCAGCGCTCCTGATGAATCAAGTCAAGTCACTTTTTATTGTCATTTCGACCATAACTGCTGGTACAGTACGCAGTAAAAATGAGACAACGTTTTTCAGGACCATGGTGCTACATGAAACAATGCAAAAACTACACTGAATGTCCACGATTGATGGTAGGAGACCCCTGTGATCCTCTCAGCTGTTTCACAGTCCTTTCTAGGGTTTAATGGTGCTTCTGTAAAATTCGGGTAAGATGGTTAGGGGGTGGGGGTGTTCTTGCTTGCCTCGATCTCCTTAGGAAGTGAAGGTGCTGCTCTGCCACCCTGTTCAGGGAGGTGATATGAAGGGACCAGGTGAGGTCATCCATGATGTGGATTCCCAGGAACTTGGACCAAGTTGTACAAATTTAACAGAAGAGGGCTAAGGGCTAGTAAATCGTATAGTCCAAACAGAAATGCATTGTGAAAATTTGCCAAAGTTGGTGAAATTGTTGGAAGAAAGCTTTGAGGTAGATGTGTTTGAAGTTGCAGATTCAAGGATGCATAACAGATTGTTTTGTCAAACTAACTTGGCCTCAAGGAAAAGTGAGGTTTGTTACATGTTAGAAAGCTCAGAGTTTCAGCTTAAAGTAATTAGTGAATCGGCAGGAAAGAATATGAGTGAAATACAACAATGCCTGTAGGGGTGACTGAAAAAAGGTTCAACTGGAGGCTAAAAAATACCCTAAGGATATGTGACTGTTGGAACACTGGGAGGAAATGTGACTTCCACAGACGGGACTTGTATTCTGCTTTTGGCAAAATGTATTCAGTGTGCGGAAGGAACAATTACGTTACTAATTCAATGGAAAAGGATCATCTGCACACAGGCAGCCAGAAAAATTGACGAGAAACCGGAAACAATATTTGTTCCTGCTGAGGTCAGTGTTTATGGTTCAGTGTTGGATATGTTGCAGAGACCCCAGAAGAGGAACAGGCCCATGTTGTCTGTACCGAACATGACACCAAATTAAACCAAATCTCCTCTACCTCCATGGCACCTGTATTTCTCCTTTCCCTGCATATCCATGTGTTTGAAATCCTCTTAAATGCCACTACTGCACCTGTTTGCACCATTACCCTGGCAGCTCATTCCACGTAGCCACCATGTTTAAAAACAGTAACATGCCCCACGCATCCCTGTTAAGCATAACCATCTCATCTTAAATGCACAACCATTAATTATTGACATTTCTATCCTGGGAGAAAATATCTGACTGTTTTACCTGTCATTGTTTCTCATAGTCTTATAAATATCTGTCATGCATTTTGTAGCACAGCATCCACCAGTGTCATAGTGCGTACATAACATAGTAACCCAGATGTGTTCAAATATTACAAATACCGGGCCTTTGGTGATAGAATTAGACACCTTAAAGAAGGGCAGCACGCTAACATAGTGGTCAGCTCAACGCTTTACAATACAGGCGATCTGGCTTCAATTCCCACTGCTGCCTGTAAGGAGTTTGTATGTTCTCCCCGTGACAGTGTGGGTTTCCTCCGGGTGCTCTGGATTCCTCCAACAGTCCAAAGACGTACCGTTCGTTAGGTTAATTGGTCATTGTAAATTGTCCTGTGATTAGGCTGGGATTAAACTGGGGCGGCGCACCTCTAAGGGCTGGAAGGGCCTGTTTGCACTGTATCTCAATAAATAATTAAAGATTACCGCACTAGGCTTGATGAAAATGTGTATCTGATGCAACATGCCAATAAGTGATTTAGTTCAGGGGTTCCCAACCTTTTTTATGCTGTGGAGCATGTTTTGCATACTCCTTTAAACTTACCGGGTTCAGTGGAAAATATTACATGTAGCTTGTAAAAGAGTGAATGAACTCTGTGTTTCTCCCTCCAACCTCTCCCACCCACCCCCACCTTTGATCTCTACTCCTCATCTTTTTTCTTCTCCAGTCCTGATAAAGGATCTCGGCCCGAAACATCGACTGTGCTCCTTTCCATAGTTGCTGCCTGAGTTTCTCCAGCATTTTGTGTGTGTTGAAAGAAGACTGTGTTGGGATGTTGTGGGCCCCAGCTTGGGTACCCCTGGTTTGATTCGCCATTGTGTTCGGCCCAGACCTACCACCTGCTCCTGCGCTGCATTGTTCCATGAAAGATGAATACAGACTAGGTAGTTTGGTCAGTAAAACTCTGCTGAATCAAACACTTGTTTGTTTGTAAATCCGATTTACCTGACATCTAGTTCACTCATTAGTGCACTAAATCCTCATTATCCATGTATTTGTAAGGTTGGCTGCTCGTGACTGCGAATGCCGTTGAAGCATACAAACTGAAATTTGCTATGACCTGTTTCACACGCTCCCTTAAAATTTAGCGGGTTCAGTGGAGAAAATACAGCGTATAGCCTGTAAGAGATGTGAGCTGAGACTGTGTTGGGGTACGAATAGGAGTGGCCTCCAGTAACCAGGATAGTCTTCCAGCCAGGCACGCCAAAACCCTGGGAGTAGCAGATTATCAGGGCTTAACTGCATTCTGACTCTGGTATTACCTGCTTGAATCAGCTCAGCTGTAGCAATAATAAAGACAGGTGGATCACTGCTTGTGTATTTGGATTGTTAATTATAAAATAAAACCATTGATTCCATGCAAATGAGGGTCAATATAACTGCACACCCCCATGCTGTTAATTTTTTTATTATTTTAAATGTTCAAGGTGCATTCTGACACGAGTTTAGATGAGCACCCTTCATTAAAAATGCTTTTTGGACAGCACGTGCTGTTTAGGAACCATTCTGTGCCCGAGATTTTCCAAGGGGTAATGTGTTTGTTGGTGGAAGTTGCTCCACCAATAGCATGAAGTGTTGTAATTAGAGTTTTAACATTATAAAATGCAAAATGTTAATAGGAGTGCTGTGCGCCCACCTGCTTCAGGCTTCTGAACAAAACGCAATTATTAATTATTGAAATGTATCTCTCTAATAGGAATTGTATGATTCAAATTATCTTAATACCTCTAACATCTTGATAAATGCTGTGTAATGCTTTTGGTATGAATATTTCGATGTACACATTCCATAAAGATAAATTTCATATCCACAAAGAATTTAATTTTTGTCTCAAATTATAATTTGTGTCAGGGCTTAGTCCTCCCTGTCACTGCCAAAACACAGTGCATTGAACATTGAACATTGTAGTGAACAGTAAGAATAACTTTTGGTTTGATTCTAATTTACTTCAGGGCTCGTTGGTGAATACCATGAGAGAGGTGCGACCAACGGCGTTTATGGGTGTTCCTCGTGTCTGGGAGAAGATGCAAGAGAAAATGAAGACAGTAAGTGCAAAATCTTCAACCGTAAGGAGGAAAGTGGCTTCCTGGGCAAAGGATGTCGGTTTGAAAACCAACCTTGATCGCATGAATGGGTATGTATGGGATTGGAGCTTTCTAAATGTACTGTAGTTTGATCTTGTAATTTCTAATCAGTTTGGTATTTTAATCATAACTTTGTAGGAATAGCTGTGAACTTAGCTATTTTATTTTTGTTGCCTGTGATTTAAAAAAACTTCACTTGATGGATAAACTTTTCGATGCATTAAGATTTTAAATCTTAACTGCTTACATTTTGTTAACTTAATCGAACGTGTTTGCATTGATTGATGCAAAGATCTGTGAGCCACAAGCCAAAACATTGCAGGTTCTCAGTTAGGGGTATTAAGTTTACTGTGTTGTACCAAGCTCCCTCTATGCATCTCATGAGATGCCTGGTAATGGGTCACTGACATGTATTTTCCAGCCCGGGTATGTTTTATTTAAGGAGTGAGGTTGGATCCATCGAAACGCCAGGCCGATTATGGTCCGGAATGTGGCAGTGGGGTCCAAGCCCAGAGCATAACGCTGCGGGGATGACCCGGTGTTTGGACAGTTTAAATGCCAGGCCGGGTGTCGGGACCAGAGGCAAGGGTTGGGGCTGCTTTTGTTCCGCGGCATTTACTCCACCCTCCGGCTCGCTGAGGCCGTGCCCTCCTCCGGGGTTGGTGCCTGTGAGCTCCGCGGTAATTTAACCCACTGTGTAATGAACTGACATCGAGGCTGTGGGCCTGCTCCAGCTACTCCAGGCCTTGGGTCTATTGACTCCGTTTCATTCTGAATGTTTTTATTGTTTGCATGATTTGTTTTTTTTTCTCTGTTCATTGGGTGTTGGTCTTTTTAAAAATTTGTTTATTTTGGGTTTCTTGCTTTGTGGCTGCCTATAAGCAGATAAATCTCAAGGTATATAATTTATACATAAGTGCACTTTGAGTGTTAAGTTCTTCAGCCATTTTACTCAGGTCTATAGTGAAATGACCTAAGGTGAAGCCTTAAAGTGAGCTGTGTAAATAACAAGGCGACCTATAGGAAAATCAGAGTCTCCACTCGTAATATGATGCAGCTTATCGAAATATCTAAAAGTTGCTTCAAGCAGAGTTTGTTCAGACAATGATTAGTTGGGACATGGCATGATAAACCCGAAGAAACTAAGTCAGGAGAAAGAAAGAAAGAGCGTAAGTGAAATCGCGACCCCGGTTCCTGCTGCATGGGTTGAAAGCAGTCATCAAACTTCTGAAACGTCTCCAAGTTTTCTTGCCCTTTCCTTGCCTCGAATTATAAGTGTTGAAGAAAAAGTGCAACTAACCAGGTATTCCAGCTCTTTGTTGGGGCCTTGGCTTCTTTTGGATAAATTCCAGGTTAATGCTGAGCCTTGCTCCCAGTTTGCATGCAGCCTCTGCCTGCTATGCACATGTCATTAAGAATAGGGTTCTGCTTTGAGGAGCGTAGGGGTGACCCCGAAATACGGTGTTATTGGTTCGTGGGGGTTAGGGCAGTTCATTAAAAATTAGTCCTCCCTGTCACTGCCAAAACACAGTGCATTGAAAAGGCATATTTATATACCTTTTTATATGATAACAAAGCCTTTAATCGAGGGAAATGTCTTTTCAGAAACATGGCAGTATCCTGGAACTTCCGTCTAGCCAACAAATTGGTGTTCAAAGTGGTTCGGAATGCACTTGGATTGAATCGTTGCACCAAGTGTTATACTGGAGCGGCTCCAATTACCAAAGACACACTGGAGTTTTTCCTCAGTCTCAACATCCCCATATATGAGTTGTACGGAATGAGTGAGAGCTCAGGACCACACACCATTTCAGTTCCGAATTCCTTCCGACTTTCAAGGTAATATCACATCTTTCCATTCTGCATTTGAGTTATTAGATCAAATATTAGCGATGTTTCTGAAATCTCTTTCTGCCCCATCTGATATGTTTTCATAGAAGATTCTCCAGTGCATTTTTTCTGTTCTCTCCTGATGAGACACACAAGCACACACACCTACCCACCCTCAGCAGGCCAGGCAGCATCTATGGGGGAGAACAGTAATCAGGTGACGTTTTGGGTTGGAAAAGTTGACTGTTTACTCTTTCCCACGGATGCTGCCTGGCCTGCTGAGCTCCTTCAGCATTTTGTGTGTGTTACTGAGCCAGAGATGCCAGGCCAAGTCGGTTGATTCACCCAGGGTAGAATCTGCAGTTTGCTAATGAAGCTAACTTCTTTCTTGGAGTGTTCATTCATGAGTTACATGTCCAGAGGATTTTGACACATCAATTTCTACCCGGGGCACTGCACAGGAGGTGACATTAAAGCTGTGGGTGAAAGATTCCCTCAGAAGGTGTCAGCAAAAAACACCCAATTGCACTTTCTGCATTCGCCCCATTTCTCTTGAATCCCTCACTGTTTACCTTGAATGTACTCGGCCCCCATAACCACCTTGGGCATAGAATTCCAAAGCTTCGTGTCCTTGAGTGTAGAAGTTGCTTCTGTGTCCTGAAAGGCCTGAATTCTGAAACTGCCAGCCCAGTTTCTAGACACCACCAAGGAAAAGATCAACTCTTCATCTGCATGTCCTTTAGGAACCTACCACCCTGGTAATCAGTCTGGATCACCAGTTCCTTGCATTACGAGCCTAGCCCTCCTTGGGTAAGGAGACAGACCTGTGCACACTTCCTTGACGATGGAACACCTAGTCTCTTTATAACCTCTCAGTCTCTCGTATTTCGTGAATATCCTTTCTGCCAAAGTGGCTTACTTCATGCCATTGCATTGGCCAGGTCCTTGTCATTCATTTAGCTGGTCTCTGTCCCCGAAGGCTGTCTACATCTTAGCAGCCCACACTGCCACCTAAGTGAGCTTGGATGTATTATGCCTAATGTCTGTCATCCAGAACAACTGCAGCCCCTGCACCATTCTCTGCATCACCTCGCTGGTTATAGCCTTTCAACCTGCAAATTACTTGTTTATTCCTACCTATTTTCTATTTGTTAGCCAATCTGCAGTTCATGCCTTTATATTACCGCACCCCCCATGCCATACGCTCTAACTTTGTTTAATAGTCTTCTTCATCTTGTTTTATGGCAGTTGGCACCCAGCTTAATGGTGCATTACCGCCACAAATAATAGTTTAACAGGCTCCTTATCACCTTCTCAAAGGCTTCCTCAAAATGGGACGTTAATGACTACAAATTACAGAAGATATATTTAGGGGAGAATGGGGAAAGAAAACTCCGTGGCCTCCCCTCTTCACCTCATACAATGCAACATAAGCAAATGCTCTGGCAGCACCAGTGTACCCAGATGGTGCTTTTACTTTTCCACGGTTAACGATTTAATGTCTTTCAGCTGTGGAAAGGTGATGACCGGCTGTAAAACGAAGATCTTCAACCCTGACGCGGACGGCTGCGGCGAGATCTGTTTCTGGGGCAGGCATCTGTTCATGGGGTATCTGAACATGGAGGATAAGACGCAAGAAGCGATTGACGAGGATGGTTGGCTGCATTCGGGAGACCTGGGCAAGCACGACGAGAATGGCTTCCTCTATATAACAGGAAGAATTAAAGGTATTTCCTTTGATTCAATATCTATCAAATGACAACTTTGTGCAATTGTAGGCAAAATCTCACTTCCAAATATGCTGCTGTCTTATTTTCCATTTGTATTTTCTTAAGCTGTGCAAGTTGGTAGTGTAGTTAACAAAGCGAGTGGTGTTTTGCCCTTCATTAGTCAGGAGATTGAGTTCAAGAGCCATGAGGTAATGTTGCAGCCCAGTAAAACTCTGATTAGACACTTGGAGTATCCTGTTCAGCTTGCCCAACCTGGCCGTGCTTCTCTTTGCTGTGAAGGAAGATGAGATGCGGCTTGATAGGGGTGTGTATAAGATGATAAGAGGTACAGATAGCCACTCAGCAACTTTTTGTTCCCCCCCCCCAGTGGAAATGAGTAACACAAGAGGGCATAATTTTAAGGTGTTTGGTGGAAAAGAATAGAGGTGATATCAGGGTTGGATTTTTCCACACAGAGAGTCGTGGGTGCGTGGTTTCTGCTGCCAGGGTTATTGGGTTAAATGAACCCAACAAGAGGACATATTGGGTACATTTAAGAGAGATTAGCTTTATTTGTCGCAGCTACATCAAAATATACAGTGAAATATGTCATTAGCGTCAAATCAAATCAGTGATGATCGTACAAGTTTCACCACGTGTCCAGTCCCAATGTAGCATGCCCACAACTCACTAACTGGCTCATAGATGAAAGAGAATGGGAGGAGGGGAAGCATTAGATTGAGCCCAGAGTCGTTAAAAGGTTGGCACATTATTGTGGGCTGAAGGGCCTGTACTGTTCTGTGTTCTAAAACCAGTGGTGATTCCCTCTGTGTTTGCCACTATGTAATTATGTGTTCTGGTTACACGGTGCCAGTCTGTCTCTTCACCAACAGGATCCTAGATTTAATTAGTGGGATCAAGGGGATGTCTTGTAAGGAAAGACTGCAGTATGTTTACTATCCTCTCTGGAACCTGAAAAGATGACTGCTGTTTTTTTTGGGAAACAAAATGTTTTTAGTGGGTTTAACATTCTTAGGGGAATCTGGAGCTAGGAATAGGCTGCTTTTGCAGGACTGAGGTGAGGGAGGGATTTCTTCTCTCAGGTTACGGATCCTTTTTGTGTTGCACTCCTGGGTCAGTGGGTGCTGTGCTGTGTCTGAGTGCACTCCGGAATGAGGATGACTTTATCCGGCAGATGATTGACACGGAGGCCTGGGAAAGAACCCAGCTCACCCCCTGCAGTTCAGTGTAACATTTGATCTGTCTGCTGGTAGGGATCCGGCAGCATCGTGATTGTGGGGTGGCGAGGTCACAGCTCATTGAAGAGGCTACTGTGAAAGGGCTTTCAGGTCCAGGGGCTTGCAGATAGTCAGTCAGCTTCCTGTGCAGCCCTCCGCTGGTCTTTTCAGCACAGGGCGTTCCCCTCCCTATTTAACAGCTGACCTCGTGCAGTGCTGCAGTTAGTTCGGTGGACAGAAATTGAAGCTCAGCTTTGTGGAGGTGGGCATATTTCTTTTCTGGTCCTGGTGGAATTTTTTCCCCACAGACTCTGTTCATCCAGGTGCAGACCCGGAAGCAGCATCCTGAATTTAACTAGGATGGTATAGTGTCACAGCTGGCAGAGTTTGTGTTGCACAGTGGCAGCAACCCAGGATCTGTCCTGACCTCCGTCGTGGAGTTGACACGCAAGAACGTGGAACAGTCCATGCTGTCCTGCCGACTCTTTATCGCACTCCAAGACACTTCCCTTTTGTCTCCAATGTATTTGACTCCGCCACCACCCCCGGCAGCACCTGTTCCGTGCACCCACCCCTCCCTACGAATGTGTGACTTTCCTCACAGAGCTCTGACTTCGACCCGCTTTGAAAAGTGTGGGTTGGTAGGCTAACTGGCCATTGTAAGTTGCCCCTAGGGTTGCCAATGTTCTCACTCCCAAATAAGGGACAAAGGTAGCAGTCAAATACGGGACACTTGTGTTTACCCCGAGAAAGACTACCATGACCATGAAGCCTTGCGCGGGCGCCTGTGTGCGCATGCGTGACGTGTGCATTCTTGTATGTGCCGATTTTTTTCTACAAATCGGTTTTGGCTTAATCTTCCCGATTCTGATACACTGACTGTACATACATTATTTCTACTTTATATAGGCTGTGTATTTATCACATCATTCCTGCTTTTACTATATGTTAGTGTTATTTTAGGTTTCATGTGTTATTGGTATGATTTGGTAGGTTATTTTTTTGGGTCTGGAAACGCTCTCAAATTTTTCCCATATAAATTAATGGTAATTGCTTCTGCGCCATTTTGGCTTACGAATGGCTTCATAGGAACGCTCTACCTTAGCGGGGGAAATACGGGACAAACCAGCTTAGCCCAATATACGAGAGGTCCCGGCTAATACGGGACAGTTGGCAACCCTAGTTGCCCCTAATGTAGACGAGTGACTGATGGGAATGTCAGCAACATAAAACTGGGGTAATATTAATGAATTTTGATGGTCCAAGCAGACTCAGTGGGCCGAGTGGCCTGTGCTTCTGTGCTGGATGACTTTATAACTCAGCGGTCCCCAACCACCGGGCCGCAAAGCATGTGCTACCGGGCCGCGAGGAAACGATATGAGTCAGCTGCACCTTTCCTCATTCTCTGTCACGCACTGTTGAACTTGAACATAGGGTTGCCAGCTGTCCCGTATTTGCTGGGACATCCCATATATTGGGCTAAATTGGTTTGTCCCATACGGGACCACCCTTGTCCCGTATTTCCCCCGCTAAGGTAGAGCTTTCCTATGAAACCTTTCGTGCTGAAATGGCGTAAAGCGAAGAAGCAATTGCCATTAATTTATATGGGAAAAATTTTTGAGCATTCCCAGACTCAAAAAATATCCTACCAAATCATACCAAATAACATATAAACCTAAAATAACACTTACATGTAGTAAAAGCAGGAATGATATGATAAATACACAGCCTATATAAAGTAGAAATAATGTATGTACAGTGTAGTCGGGAAGATTAAGCCAAAACCGATTTGTGGAAAAATAATTGGCAGGTACGTGCATGTGCACACAGGTGCCTGCGCAAGGCTTCATGGTCATGGTAGTCTTTCTCAGGATAAACACATGTCCCGTATTTGACTGCTACTTTTGTCCCTTATTTGGGAGTGAGAAAGTTGGCAACCCTAACTGTAAAAGACATGTTGGGGTCAGTTTAACCCAACTTGAACACCCCCCCACCCCCTGGGTCGGCCGGTCCACAAGAATATTGTCAATATTAAACCGGTCCGCAGTGCGAAAAAGGTTGGGGACTCCCTGCTATAACTGACTAAAGTGATGTTATATTACAACTATTTAGGCAAGTATTTAGTTGTCTGCAGAGGGCTTTGAGGCACAGCAGGGTTTTTAAAGATGCTGTGTGTGCAAACACGCCTAGTTTTGTTAATTAGCGGTGTTCTCTGTGACAGAGTTGATTATCACCGCCGGTGGGGAAAACATACCGCCTATTCCCATTGAGGACGCTGTAAAGGAACGTGTACCAATCATCAGCAATGCTATGCTGATCGGAGACAAACGCAAGTTCCTGTCTATGTTATTGACACTGAAGGTAATTAATTTTTTCCTGATTAGTGATCTATGTTCGATAAGCTATTTAGCACAGTAATTATCACTATGGGAAGGAATGGGTGAAGTAGAGGGGTTAAAAATTGCCAAGAGGCAAGGAAGCACATTGAACTTGCTTCCTGATTTCACTTCTCAGTTACTATTTCTCTTTGAGCTCTCCTAATTCTGCCTAATTCATCCAAACTATAAGTCCAGTTATTCAAAGGGAGATATTTAAGTCCAATATGAAGACTATCTTTCTGGTTTATTGCAATAGCAAACATTTCTTACATTAACATTCTGGGGTGCCTCTTTCACAAACTTCATTTACTTCTAGTGTTTACACAATCTGTTTCTCTCTCTCTCTGCACCTTGGGTGTTTGATGATCTTTTTTAAATGGGTTCTTTGTTTTGTGACTGCCTGTCAGGAAACAAATCTCTTATTGAATTGAATTGACTTTATTTCTTACATCCTTCACATACAAGAGGAGTAAAAATTTGCGCCACATCTCCAAGTAAATGTGCACTCATAGTAATTTATAATAAATAGAACAGTCAATGTAAGATAGAGTACACTCAAATCAGTGTGAGTTCATCAGTCTGATGGCCTGGTGGAAGAAGCTGTCCCGGAGCCTGTTGGTCCTGGCTTTTATGCTGCGGTACCATTTCCCGGATGGTAGCAGTTAGAACAGATTGTGGTTGGGGTGACTCGGTTCCCCAGTGATCCTTTGGGCCCTTTTTACATACCTGTCTTTGTAAATGTTCTGAATCATGGGAAGTTCGCATCTACAGATGTGCTGGGCTGTCCGCACCACTCTCTGCAGAATCCTGTGATTGAGGGAAGTACAGTTCCCATACCAGGCAGTGATGCAGCCAGTCAGGATGCTCTCAATTGTGCCCCTGTAGAAAGTATATACATACTTTGATAATGAATGTACTTTGAACTCTGTTACCTCTGTTACCCCTCCTGACCTTGCCTCTCTGGACTCGAGTGTTGCTCCAGTGAAGGTGTACTTTGCCACATCAACCCAAAGAAGATCTAATCTGGGTAAGCCTAGTCTTAGTTTTTGGCACTAACCTAATGGACTGTAGAGCCTACACTAGATCTAGATGTCCCACTAATCACTAAGGACCAGGTGTGTTCTAGATTCTAGAGTATCTGCAAAAGAAGTTTTCCCTGTTTTCTCAACTAGTTGATCCATTGACCCAGGAAAGATAATAAAAACTAAACATGCCTACCATGCAGGAGTATCCTCATTGTCTGAGGAATATTGGACATACTGCAATAATTGTAGTAACTTCTTAAAAGAGAACTGAATGTTTCCTGTAAGTTGTGTTTTGATGACCACATGTAGATGTGGTACACGCAGTCCAGCAAACAAAATCTACCAAGATCCGGAAAGTTAATGTTTAATAAATAGAACGTTAGTTGTTTTAGAATGCAAAAATGCAAATTCTGTTTCCGAGAATATTTTTAACAATTAGAACAAGTTTTAAAGGGAATTACAAACTTTTGGGAAGAAATTTGACGGTAAGAGTGTATAAGAGTGAAGACCCACACTCAACATTTTAGGAACAGGTTCTTCCTCTCTGTTATCATGTTTCTGATTGGTCGATGACCCATAAACACTACGCCTTATTTATTTTCATTGTAATTGATAGTACTTTGTCATGCGTGCACTGTACTCCTACCACGAAACAGCAAACTTTACAACTTGTGTCAGTGACAATGAACCTGATTCTAATTCTGATTCAAGTGCAAGTCTTCCAGTCTTCTTGATAAATGTGCAAAGGTGCTTCATTATTGAGCGAGTGGTTGGATCAAATGAACTGACCCAAAAACTTGCATTTTTAAAATTACTTTGTTGATAATGCAATATCAAAATACTTTAAAAGGAGCTTGCTCTTCAATAATTTCTTGCCCTGGGGGACTAGTATGTTTCACATAGGATTCACATTTGTAATGATAGCAAAACTATAATTGTTTCTTGTGTTGCATGAAGCTGACAACTATATTTAAGCTTGCATATACATGGGTTCAAGTGCTGTTAGCACTTGCCCTCTGTTCCGCGGTGAAATGCATGTTGGAGGTTTCATCAATGTAATTATTAGAAGCAAGTGAACAGATGAATGCATTGCATATTTATGAATCAATATGGGTTTAAAATAAATACTTAAGATGTTATACATTATTGCATCAAGTGTGATAATTAAGCTTAATGACCTTTTTAGCACTAAAAGAAAAGAATGCGTAGATTGTCATTGCCTGGGATAAGTTTAATGGTGCAAACACGAGGAATTCTGTAGATGCTGGAAATTCAAGCAACACACATAAAAGTTGCTGGTGAACGCAGCAGGCCAGGCAGCATCTCTAGGAAGAGGTACAGTCGACGTTTCAGGCCGAGACCCTTCGTCAGGACTAACTGACTAGCTAACGATCGGCCTGAAACGTCGACTGTACCTCTTCCTAGAGATGCTGCCTGGCCTGCTGCGTTCACCAGCAACTTTGATGTGTGTTGCTTAAGTTTAATGGTGCTGGTAGGGAACACAATTTAGTCCTTTATCATGATGTAATTTCTTTCCCTGCGCTAAGATAATTGCTTGTAAATTTGAATAACTAATGGGATTAACTTCTAACTTTAATACCATCAATGAATCAAATGAGGCTAGTTTTTAGAACTGCGTTTGCACGCCAGAGTAACACTGCGTGTTTTTCATTTCAGTGCAATATAAACAGCGATACAGGAGAGCCACAGGATGACCTGACGGAAGAGGCGATCCAGTATTGCCAGACGATAGGTTGCAAAGCCACCAAAGTGTCAGAAATCTACTCCAGCAAAGACGCAGCTGTGTTTGCTGCCATTCAGGAAGGCATCAATCGTGTGAATGAAAAGGCCTTATCTAATGCCCAACGAATTCAGAAATGGTGCATCTTGGAGAAGGACTTCTCCATTCCAGGTGGAGAATTAGGTAAGGGACAAATCTCTCGCTATAAGTAACAGTGTCATATTACCATCTCAAAACTAGTCTACTCGAACCATATTAGGTGATGTAGTGGGCAGCCTGGTAGCTTTGACTTGGAGCTATACGTGCCTCTTCCTTGTGAGGTCACGTACACAGTTTTCTGTCCTCCAGGGACAGCTTATTAGGGAGAGAGAGAGAGCCTGTGGCATGTCGAATTACTGGGTGAATGAGTAGCCTTTGGGATACTGCTAGTCTGTGTCTTTATTGATGCTTTGCTGCACGCTTGTGTGCTCGGTGGGGGTGCCGATGCTATTTTGCTGGTGAAGATGGGGGTGGGGTGGTTTATTGCCTTGCTGCTGCTTGTGTGTGGGAGGGGGGAGCTGGGGGGGTGCTTTGGGTTCTAATGTTTAACCGTCATTCATTCTTTGGGGCATTCCTCTGTTTTGGTGGATGTTTGTGAAGAAAAACAATCTCGGGATGTGTATTGCTTGCATTTCTCTGTGCCTGTGGAAACCTATTGAAGAGGCGAGCCCAAGCAAGTGTAGATGCTGCCTGACCTGCTGAGTTCCAACAGCATCTTGTGTGTGACTCTCTGGACTTCCAGCATCTGCAGACCTCCTTGTCTTACCAAGTTTTTAAAATCCAAATGCAAAACCCTGCAATTGCTGGGAATCTGAAATAAGACAAATGCCGGCAATACTTAGCAGATCAGGCAGCATATGTGGAGAGAGAAGTATATCAGATCGATGGGCTGTTAATGACAGAACATTGACTTGAATTAGTAACTAACTCTGTCAATAGATTCTATACTTCCTACAGTGGATGTACTTATTTCTCCTTCTGAAGATTGCAATGACAGTCATTTATGTAGTAGGAGGAAGGCTGAAGAAGATGATTAAAATTGAGGCTTTAATAGCCCGTTTTCTATCTGCCACCTTTTGGTAACTTTGCTTCTGGCTTCTTGTTCTCTTTCACTCGTAGGTCCAACAATGAAACTGAAACGACCTGTGGTCCTGAAGATGTACAATGAGCAAATTGATGATTTCTATAAGGATGCAATAACTCCAGTCACTCCAGATAATCCACTCCCAGGGAAATAGAATCAACAGTTACCACAGAGTGAAACACCAGCTGGAATTGTGCACTCTTTTATATTTTTAATTATTGCAATTGTATTCACGTTTTACATTTACTTGTAAGGTTCGTTTTATTTGAAGGAAATGGCGAAATCATTTTCATACTTCATTAATGTTACAATGGGGAAACTAATTGTATTGCATTTGTACTTGCCAGGGATTCAGGGTTGTTCAACAAGTCGTATGGAGACCATGAGTTTGTGTATTTATAGCTTTGGCACAACCCTTGTCTCAGCACTGCAAACATTACTGGCTTGAAAAGTTCTGTTATATTTAAATGTACAAGTACATGTGAGAAAAATTTTGACATTTGGCTTCACTGGAAGAAGTCGAACTGCTTTTGTCTTAAAATGTAGTAAGTTTGAAAGGTAGGCAGCAAACATTCTGTTGATAGTGATGTGTTTTGGGATACAGAAAATGTTGTTTACAAAATCCATATTGGAAGGTTGATATTCTGTTATACACGATTACAGTCTCCAAAGAAATGCTATATCATTTTACTTTTGATAGCCACATGTCTGTAAAGAGTATTATTCCAGTTGTTTTTGTACAGCCGAAAAAGAATTATTTAAGCTTGTCATAAACTATGTCTTTGTTTTGGCTATTTATTTTTCAGGAAGTTGCCATGAAATATATTTTTGTGTTTTAGGTGTGCATTTTGTAGAAATGCTGTACAGCCCTATGGGAGAAATGAAATAGAAAATCAAATGATTCATTTTTATACGTGAGAAGCCATATAACGTGGCAATGCTTTAAATACTGCAGAATCATCTTGCCTTGTACCCTCACAATGCATCAGCATAATTGACGGATTAGAATGGTATGTTTACATTCATTCCAGTACTTTTGCTTCATTATCTCCACTTCCTTTATCAGGTATTTCCGCAGTTAAAAGAAACGTCGGTTTCTCTGTGCCCCACAGAATCCCACAACTTGCAACTCTCTGCATAATTGACTAAAGTTGCATTTTGTAAGCAGCTGGTGCAGTCTCTTCTCACCACCCCCCCCCCCTCCCAGTTCCTGTGGTAGTAACTTTTAAGTTTCAATTGTGACTTGCTCTTCTTGTGCTCAATTTAATGTGCCTCCATACCAGACGCCTGGGAAGCGGTTCTGGGCTTATAGCCTTTTTTAAAGTGCCTGTTTATTCCCCTGCGTGTGGAATGAAATAACTTGTCACTATTGTGCATCTCTCAGACTCTAGTCCAACACCTCATTTGTGAAATAAGTTCCTAGCTAGGTAGCATAAGTGTAGCAGCATGACATGTGATCACTGCTTGTCGCTGTGGTTGTCCCAGGCGGCTGTATTTGCACAGCCCTTAACAAACCACTTTTGCCTCCACAGCAATGGCCTGCCTTGCTTGCACTTCCTGGATTGACTGCTTACTAGATGATGCATTGTGGAGCCTTTCTGTAATAAATGCGTTGAGTTTATTTGCTGCTGAAGCTTTGAAAATCAGGCTTCACGTGCTTGTGTGGTTAACATGCGGCTGAAGCAATCGGATCCTGAGAGGGTACGGGGAATGGGACTCCAATATTTTTTTTATCACGAGGCTGTTTTGTCTTAAGATACCAAGTGTCTCAAATGTCCCCTTTAGACAGCTCTATACTTTGGATCCTTGCAATTTTCTGACTGCTTGTTTAATTTTTGACAACATGATATGTAAATGTTTACCATTAGTGTCCGTTGAGGCAAGCCCTGTAAATCTGTTTAAAACAGGATCGGACTGAGGATGGGAAAGACCAACAGGATAGTTGGAGATGAGATGAAGCTCAGTTGTAATTGAACAACACTGAGTGTATTGGGTAGGGGGGGGGAATGACCTTTTATAATTTCTACCAAAACATCAGTGAGGAGTGTTGGGAATCAAATTTTCAGTGTCTATCATCACGTTTTTAATCACAACACTCTTTACAAATGATGGCATGTGTCAGTTCTTAGTTTTTAAGATTGAAGGGTAGAGGTATTAACCAGGAAACAAGACCCATTTGGCTGTTTACATTTGACTGATTTAATAAAACTTAGGCAGCAACTTGGTTAATTCACAAAAATGTACCACTTAAAATGACAGGCTGTGATCTCAGAATGCATAGTTTACACAATTTCCTACTGAGTTGTGCAATGCCCGCTTTCCACCCAGTTTGCCTCTGACAGGAAAGTAATACAAAGGTTGTTTGTTTTCGTCCTCTGTGCGTCTGTATAAATGTAACATCTGATTGAATGCATTAAGCCAGTTTTCAAACTGAGCACAGTGCTTTGAACTCTTAGAAATCCAACGCTAAGCTTTGTCCAGTGAGTACTTTGCCACTTTACAGTTAACTCCAGATATTTTGGCTAACAGGTTAACTTTTTTTAATATGTCACTTCATGTGAACGAATGTTGTTTGAAGTCTAATTAGTTATTTTTCATGAATATTAACTCCATCTAGACTGTATTCAGTGTAAATATGGGTATTGTATTAGGTAAATTATTGCTACAGCAGACTGTAAATTTTGCATGAACTTGTACAATACAATTCAAACATTCGTGTATTTCATGGCACCATGATGGAATGTGTTACAAATAAACTTGTGAAGTCAGTGGCTTTCCAGGAGGTCATGTTGTAGCAGACAGTGTTTTCAATGTGGATTTTATCTTAGGCTGGAGGAGAATTTAAACACAATATATTTGCTACCATAAAGCCTTTTTAAGGCAGAACAAAACTGCCTGTGTCAATCACATTGAAAGTACAGGTATAAGAAAGTACTAAGAAATCTTTCAAAGCGTCTTCATTCCCAACATGCTATGTTCTTTGTGACATAGTGTTAGAAGTACCTCCCCATATGCTTTTCTAGTTAAAGCTTTTGTATTCAATTATAAATACTACTAAATATAAATAGATTCTGATTAAGTAGAAACTATAAAGAAACATATACAGTGTCCACTTTAACATAAAACCGTTTTTAACATAAAAACCAAATGTTCTTTGGATGTTAGCTCATACCATGTGAGGAATGTTGTTTAGATCCACTTTTGAATTGGGCCAGTGACTTCAATCCTCCATCGCTGTCTATACCGAGACAGCTACGCCCTCTAATTGGCTGGAGAAAATTTGATCAGCTCAGTGAAATACATGGGGTGATTGATGAGTTTGTGGCCTAAGGTAGAAGGAGTCAATTTTAGAAAAGCTGGCACATTTATTTTTCAACATAGTCCCCTCCTACACTTACACACTTAGTCCAGCGGTCGTGGAGCATACGGACCTTGGACTTCCAGAAAGAGTCCACAGCATGGGTGATTGATAAGTTCGTGCATGAGTTATACAGCTCTCGTTACATGCACATGCAGTTTAACTTGAGTGATTATGCAGAAAGTTTGAACTTAACTCATCTTCTACCTTAGGCCACGAACTTATCAATCATCCCTGATGAGTTAGTAACTTCAAACTTTCTGCATCATCACTCGAAGAGTTGACCTGCATGTGCATGTAACGAGAGCTGTATAACTTATTTCCTTCTAGCTTGGCCCGTGAACTTATCAATCACCCCTGCTGTGGACACTTTCTGGAGGTCCAAGATCCGTATTCTCCACAACTGCTGGACTATGTGTGTAAATGTAGGAGGGGACTATGTTGAAAAATAAATGTGCTAGGTTTTCTAAAATTGACTCCTTGTACCTTAGGCCACGAACTTATCAATCACCCCTTCTACATTGATCTACAGCTTTTTTAAAAATTAGATTTTATGGTGCTGTTTTCTCTCCACAGGACCATGGGGCACACCGTGGCACAGGGCCGGGTTCAAACCTGACCTCAGGTGCTCGCTGTGGCTGCCTGATTCTTCCAGGTGCTCCAGTTTCCTGCTGTGTCCCACAAATGTGCCGAATAAGAGGTGAATTGACTGCTGTAAATTGCCCCTCGTGCAGGGAAGTGGTAGAATCTAGGAGAGATGATAGGAAAGTGCAGAGGAGAAAATTACATGGTTAATGGCAAGAACAGACTCAATGGACTGAATGGCCTGTTTCCCTGCTGTGCCTCTCAACGACTCCATAAACCTGGACGGACTTTGATCAAATTGCACCAGTTGTATAATTTGAACAGCTCTTCCTATTGTGAGTCACACCGATTCTCCAATCTTGAGTTTCACTCACGTGGAAACCAGACCACGTTAAACTGACAATCTATCCTTCATCCCTCCCAGGACAACATCCTGCAAATCCGAACTGGAAGGCCCGTCTGTAAGTGGAAAAATTTACCTTTCTCATGGAGCCCGTGATTCCCCCCCTCCCCTTTTCCTTGCCCTCTCCCCTCAAACCAGCATCTGATGTCACATGCAGCATCTTTTCTGCAGACTAACTTTTCACTAACATGCACCAGAATCCCATCTGAGTGAGAATCTATTCTGCCTACCCCTCCTGCACCTGTCTACAGTCCCCTCTGTTCGTACCCACATCGCCCCGCTGCCCTCAGCTCTCCCCCTGGTTTAACACCTATGCATCCAGTGGCAGTCACAGAGTTCTGCAACCTCACTCAGACATTATAATTTGGCCTTGGGCTCCTATTTCTCTAGTTTCCATATGCCTCCTATATCAAACATGGGAAAGATCAAAGCCATCTGAACTCCTGCTATAAATTTTCTGCCTTGGGGTATCCACTTCCATTGGTAATGTATTTAGCTGAGCCGAACTTTCCGTTAGGATTGGGCTCAGGCTGGGGAATACTTCTCTAAGAGTTCCCAGTTGCCAATTTAACTCCCCGCCCCTTTCCCACAATAACCCATCTTGTCCTTGGCTTCCTCAATTCCCTGCTGAGGATGAATGCAAGTGGGGGGGCACTATACCTCATACTCCTCAGAGGTGTTACAACCCAATAACATGGACATTGAATCCTCCAGCTGCTCTCCCTCTCTTCCTGATCTACAGTTCCTCCTCCAACCATCCTCCCACGCACCCCCCCCCCGCCTTTTGCTGATGCTGCCTAAAGGGTATATTTAACTTATTTTTATATTTTGTGCCATGCTACCCAGCAATCCCCCAGTTTAATTCTAGCCAAATCATAGGACTACTTACAATGACCAATTAACCTACCAACTGGTAGGTCTTTGAACTGTGGGAGGAAACCGAGCACCCAGGGGAAACCCACCACGGTCACGGGGAGAACGTACAAACTCCCTACAGGCAAGGGCGGGAATTGAACCCGGGTCGCTGGTACTACAAAAGCATTATGATAACCACTATGCTGTCCTAACATACTAAAGGTTGACAGGTTCTTGATTAGTAAGGGCATCAAAGGTTACAGGAAGAAGGCAGGGAAACTGGATTGAGAAGGATAATAGATCACCCATGATCAAATGGGGGAGCAGGCTCAATGGGCCAAATGGTCAAATGTTCTTTCGTCTTGTGGTCTAACATCTTTCTACCATCACCACACATGTACTCTCGATCTCCATAACACTGATTCTGGCTTTACGTTTTGTCTACTGACAACAGCCGCAACCACGATTGGTTATATTCAGAGTTGACCAGTACACCATCCTCCAAGCCAGCTTTCCATTTCCCTTCGTCTGAAAATCGGAGTCCATCCAACAAGCTGTGATTTCTGCTCTTGCCTTGTTAATGAACATCCCCAGATAAGCAACACATAACTTTTAAAACTCGCATCATCTTTTGTTCAAATCCCTCTCAGATCTCTCATACGATCCCTGACCTCCTGTCCTGCAACTTACCAACACAACTGGGCTTCTCCAACTTTAGCCTCTTGCACATTCTTATACTTACTTACTCCTCCATTGGCCACTAAAGTCTGACACTCCAAAACTTCACCAAACCTCTCCACCATCCTCTATGAAACAGAGTTTAATTACCACAGTCATGGCTCTAACCTCCTAATGGCTCATCGCGTTCTTTGCTAACATATGTGCAAAAGGATTCAGTCACATTTTCTTACAACATGGAAGCAGACCATTTGGTCCATTGGAGCCCTTTGAGATTCTCATCTGCCACGTTGCCCCACTTGTTACCTCTCACCTATTCGCTCTCAAACGGCCACCAACTCTGCCCTGATTCTCCTTCTGCACTTGGTGTGATTTACACAGCCAATTAACATCTCTGGGATGCGAGAGGAAACCCATATAGTGGCAGGAAGAACACAGTGAGCACCAGAGGCCAGGATTGAATCCAGGTTACTGGAATTGCAAGACAATAGTGTTGACCTAATGTGTCACTGTACTGTCCATGTATGCCACGACGATAAACAACTACAGTAGGATTAACAAGGCCATTAATCCACCCAATGCCTCCATTTCAAAAAGACAACTTAATCACAGGAACTAGAGGTGAATTCAGCTTGCTGTTTTAAAATGACATATTCTGGCCTGACGAAGATCTGGTCACAATTTGCACAACCATCCTTGCACGTGGAGGTTGTTAATGGACTGGACTCTTACCAAGGAAACACATTTAAAAATGAGGATATAAAATTGGATTACTATAGTCCGAGATTAACGTCTAATAAATTGTAAAGTTAAGTGGGATTAAATACCCCAGTAGATATGCATGGGTTTGGATGGCCAGCAGAGATCAGAATTCATATTTATTTGTTCTTTAATGGAAAGTTCAGCAATACTGAAAATGAATTGTAAAAGGCTGTTGTTGACCAGACAAAAAAGCAATAGCAAAGGGAATGTGACAGGGGACTACAGAGAAAACTAATGGTTTAGCTGAAGCCAAGGGGATCACTTTTACAGATGGCAGTTTGAACGTCCTTTTATGAAAACAATCACTTTTTGTTTTCCTCTTACAATAGTGAATAAAAGACACATCGGGTGAATGATCTGTACAAAATTAACGTAGATTTAAAAAACTGCGTATTTGAAAGTGGGAAAGGATAGTCAATACTCAAAGGGTTCAAAAATATATATTCTTTAGACAATATACAATGCAGTGGTATGGTGTTCGGAGACCTGAGACCACACTGAGTTCGGCAATCTGCTGGGCGTTTCATGGAGTTTTATTTCCACAGTAAAACTGTTTGGCGTTTTATTAGAAACCACAGAATTCTCCGGTTCACATCAGAGATGCAAGCTCATTTGTTCTTTTCCAGATATATACATTACTTCTATAAGTCTTCAGGTAAAATTTCACACAAGTTTACTAGACTAAAACAAGTGTCCATTTGGATGATCCTTTAAAAAAAAACATTTCTGTGTTCTTCTGATAGTTTGAAAAGGTAAACATTTCGTGGAAGAGAAAAGTCTGGCCTTCCATTCACTCTGCCTCTGACCTAGTAGAATGGTTATGTTTCTGGGAACTGATAAATGGCAATAAATTTTAAGCTTTGACAATGACTTTCCTAATCCCATGCAGTGAAGATTTTAAGTTGATCTCCACAGGTTTGAGATGGTAAGTGTTCAATATCCGGTACGAGTGCCATTTCTCATCTCAGAGGCTGTGCTTTCCATCATAGAGGGATTGCAGTCCAATGTCTTAATTGAAATTTCAATGTACTACAGTCTGCTCTGAAAGCCCATGTCATGTTGCTGGTGCCCCCAAGTAACTCTGCAGCTTGCGGACGGTGCTTTCATCCAATGAGAAAAGGTCAAAATCAAAAGTTGTGTTTGTAACATTGAAATGTCCTGTTTCTTCAATAAGGTTTACAATCTGCGGAGAAAATAAAGACGGTGTAAAACTTGGACAAGAAATTAAAGTTAAAATTTCTATACTAGTCAGCACTGCAAACATCATAGGAGGCGCTAAGCAGTTGAAACAATAACAACGGCAAAAACGATTTTAGTAACGCATATTGACTTGTTGCTAAGATGGTTCTAGTGAGGTAGTGTAGTGGGTAGTGCTTGTCGATCTCGCTTTCAGCTTCCACTGCTGGCTAGCAGCCTTGTGAAAAGGAGAGCTGACTGTGCAAGTCTCTCACTGCCAGTACATAGACTCTCCAACAGCAAGCCTCACGTCGCGCCTCCTTGGTGGCAACACAGAGAAATTGAACTTTCGGGCTCAGGCTGAACTACAGAGGAGGGGGGGGGGAGGTCTGGCCCCTGCGCAGGTAGCACGCAGGCCCACCAGTATGTGTGTACACACTCTGGTGCTCATGAACCAGATCCCCAGCCCCAATGCCTCGTGGGCAGCCTCGGGAGAGACGAAGGCTACGGGAGTAAACCCAGACAGCAAATCCGGAGTGGAGCCCCTAAGGTGGTGGGACGTCATTGAACATCCTTCCGGCAGCTCCTGCAGCCAAGCTGGTACCAAACATATTGCTTCATAAGCTTTCCTTTGGACTACACTGGTGAGGCCGAGAGGGGAATCTCGACAACTGGGCATCTCAGGATCTCCATACCTTCTACCCAGGCTTGTGATAATGATCAGCATCACCCACTGTCCTCTGGGACAGACGAATACCAACCAAACAACTAATACTGGTTTAATATGGAAAATGAAAGTAACATTCCAGTATTATTAACAGTTTTCAAGCACAGATTGCATAAGATTTGAATTAATTTCCATAAATTATCCCCCAGAGTTTCCCAACCTTTTTTATGCGATAGACCAATGCCATTAAGCAAAAGTTCATGGACTCGAGGTTGGAAACCCCTGCTCTAGAACAACTTCCAATCCACCATAAGTTAATAAACTTCTTATGCAAATAAGATATATATTTAAATACAATTGATTACCTACTGATATCTTCTATAAACCCACTGATTCTCACAGTTACCTGGAGCGACCTCTTCTCACCCTGTCACTGGTAAAAAAAAATGCCATCCCCCTTTCTCAGTTCCTCCATCTCTGCCGCATCTGCTCAGAGGATGAGGTTTTTCACTCCAGGACTAATGAGATGTTCTCCTTTTTCAAAGAAAGGGGCTTCTCTTCCTCCACCATCAACACTACCCTCATCCGCATCTCTTCCATTTCACTCAGGTCTGCCCTCACCCCATCCTCCCGCTGCCACACCAGGGATGGGGCTACTTGTCCTCACCTACCACCCCACCAGCCTCTGCCACCTCCAACAGGATCCCACCACCAATTACACCTTTCCCTCCCCCTTCCCCCCACTTTCTGCAGGGATCGCTCCCTACGCAACTCCCTTGTCCATCCGCCCCTCCCCAGTGATCTCCCTCCTGAAACTTATTCTTGCGAGCGGAACAAGTGCAACACCTGCCCCTACACTACCTCCCTCACTACCATTCAGGGCCCCAAACAGTCCTTCCAGGTGAGGTAACACTTCACCTGTGAATCTGTTGGGGTCACCTACTGTGTCCGGTGCTCCTGGTGTGGCTTCCTGTATATCGGTGAGACCCGACGTAGATTGGGAGACCGCTTCACCGAGCATCTACACTCCGTCTGCCAGAAGTGGGATCTCCAACGGCCATCTCTTTTAATTCCACTTCCCATTCCCATATGTCAGTCCACGGCCTCCTCTACTGTCGCAATGAGGCCACAGTCAGATTGGAGGAGCAACACCTTGTATTACGTCTGGGCAGCCACCAACCTGATGGCATGAACATTGATTTCTCGAACTTCAGGTAAGCCCCTCCCCTCTCCTTCACCATTCCCCATTCCTGCTTCCATCTCTCACCTTATCTCCTTACCTGCCCATCACCTCCCTCTGGTGCTCCTCCCCCTTCCCTTTCTTCCATGGCCTTCTGTCAGATTCCCCCTTCTCCAGTCTATCTTTTTCACCAACCGACTTCCCAGCTCTTGACTTCACCCCTCCCCCTCTCACCGTTTCACCCAACACCTGCCATCTTGCTTCCACCTCCTCCCACCTTCTTACTCTGACTTCTCCCCTTCCTCTCTTGTCCTGAAGAACGGTCTCGGCCCAAAACGTCAACTGTTTACTCTTTCCCGTAGACGCTGCCTGACCTGCTGAGTTCCTCCAGCATTTTGTGTGAGCTGCTTTGGAAAGCCAGCATCTGCAGATTTTCTCTTGTTTATGATTTTTAAAAATCGAGCTGGATACAAGGCCACCAGATTATTATTGCCTTCTTTGTCTTATTGTGCTTTTTTTTGTACTGTGTCAGATCTAGAGCAATAATTAGTTCGTTCTCCTTTACAAATGACATTAAACAATCCTGAATCTTTCAACTCGAATAAAGGTGAAATCCAGTTTCTAGTCCAGATACTTCAGATGAGCAGTACCATCAATAAAAACAAAGTTTACCTGCTGCAACACGTTGCGTTCTCGTAGTGCCATCAACCTGCGGTGAAGTTCCACCAGTTCCTCTGTGTACGACTGCAGAAATTAAGATTAATATTAAGAGTATTAATTCTTGCACCAAACTGCAGGGACTCAACCCTCTCCTTCTGCTTTGACGCAGAAAGGTTTATGCCCTAAAGCTGACAAAAAAAAACAGGGTTCCATCGCACCTCAGCACAATACTGGGATTAGCATTACAGGGACTTTAGCCCAAGGCAGACTTTGCAGTGTGAAGTAATATCTGACAAGAATGTCTGAGGGTGTGCAGCTGATTTGATGAGGAAGCTGTGGGTGACGGACGGCAAGGAGCAGCTCACAACTACACCCATGGGTTACAGGTTCTACAGCAGGGGCCAGAACAGACAGTGCAAGGCCCACACTTAAAGTACATATATGTCACCATATACTGTACAACCCTGGGATTCATTTTCTTGCGGGCATACACAGTAAATCCAAGAAACAACAGAATCAATGAAAGACCGCACCCAACAAGATGGACAAATAATGTGCAAAAGACAACAAACAATACAATACAAAAGGAAAAAAAAGGATAATAATAAAGAAAGGTTAAGTCTTGAGAGCATGAAATGAAGAGTCCTTGCGAGAGAGTCCATTGGTTGTGGGAATGTTTCAATGATGGGGCAAGTGAAACTGAGTGAAGTTATACCCTCTGGTTCAAGAGCCTAATGGTTGAGGGGTAATAACCGTTCCTGAATCTGGTGGTTTGGGTCCTGAGGCTCCTGTACCTTCTTCCAAATGGCAACAGCGAGATGCCAGCGTGGCCAAGGTGGTGGGTGTCCCTGATTATGGACACTGCTTTCCTGCAACAACACTCCATGCATAGGTCCTCAATGGTGGGTAGGGCTTTACCCGTGATTGACTGGGCCAAATCCACTACGTTTGGAGGATTTTTCATTCACAGGCAGTGGTGCTTCCACACCAGGCTGTAATGCAACCAGTCAATACACTCTCCACCATACACCGACAGGAGTTTGTCAAAGTTTGAGACGACATGCCAAATCTTTGCAAACCTCTAAGGAAGTAGAGGTGCTGCTGTGCTTTCTTCATAATGGCATCCACGCACTGGGCCCAGGATAGATCCTCTGAAATGCTAACACTGAGGAATTTAAAGGTGCTGACCCTCTCCACCTCTGATTCCCCCCAATGAGGACTGGCTCGTGGACCTCCATTTTCCTCCTCCCAAATTCAATAATCATCTCCTTGGTCTTGCTGACATTGAGTGAGCGATGGTTGTTATGAAACCACTCAGCCAGATCTCCCTCCTATATACTGATATGTCACCACCTTTGATTCAGCCAACGACAGAGGTGTTATCAGCAAACTTGAACATGGCATTGGAGCTGTGCCCTGCCTCACAGTCATAAGCGCAATGCGAGTTGAGCAAGGGGCTAAGCACAGTGGAAACTGTGGAAAAGATGTTTTTGCATCCAAACTGACTGGGGTCAGCAAGTGAGGAAATTGAGGATGCAATTCCGCAAGGAAGTATTGAGGCCAGAGTCATTGGACTAATGACATCCGGTAAGACTCAATCCTTTAAATGAAGACCTTGCTGACATGAGGATGTCAAAATAAATATAACCACAACTTTATTGTAGGACCTTACTAGTAAGGGCAAGTTCCAATTTCAGAATTCTTCTCAGTGTCTAGATGGCTTCAACCTTTTAGCCATTCTAATCTGCAACATCCTTATATGCAATGTCCTTATACGAGGAGGCAGTGACCCAGGAGAAAAACATTCAAGCCAAAGAGCACATCAGCTTCTAGCCAGTTGTGTTCCTGTCTGTTAGCTTGATGTGCTGAGGTTAACTATCATCTTCCAAGCCAATAATTGTCTGTTATTTTTTTTTTCAAACAACGGATTAACCATGACATGTTCCATAATGAAGACAACTGTGATCGCACCTGGATGCCCGAGGTACATAATTGCTAATTTCTCTGTCAAGATAAGTGCATTAATTGTCTTTGCTCTCCAGTGCCAAGAACATTGACTGTTGGCTGTCATCACCTCTCACAAATCTAAACTCTTTTGTCAACAGATCTAAGTGGGATGGTAGAGAGTACTCTCTCCAGCAACAGTTTGTAAAGGATCTCTGTCTTCTCGTTCTACTGGCTTCATTCCCGAAAATCGCATTAGGATGTTATTTTTTTTCATACACCGAAGAACATTTTTAAAAAAAATAAAATATTATAAAAAACGGAGAATGCAAGTAGGTACTTTGTCACCACACTTCAAAAACAAATGCAGTAGAATAAAAATATCATAAAATGAGTATTTTTTATACAAAGTCACAATGTTCTGGCCTGTATTTGTCTGCAATTGTTCTTTAATTATTTAGAGCTGCTTACCTTGTCTTGCAATCCTTTTTTAAATAATTTGTCCGGTTTTTCACAGTTTTCAGGACTTTTTCTGCCAGATGTCTGTAACAGAGATGAATACAATTACTCAGAAATCAACTACTAGCTTAATGGGTCTCTCTTCTTGCAGTGTTTGTATAGAGAAACAACATTCTTTTACTTCAGAAACACAGTGTTTAAAACACATTTTGCCTTCTCACTGCCTCGAAGGTTTAAAAATATTTCTGATTTCCTTTTGGATAACTGTGTAATCAAGCATTTCAATTAATTCACAAACACTTAAACAGCCTGATGAGATGAGTCTGGCCTCTGCTGGCTCTCCTCAGTTGGAAATAAGCTCGGGACCTCACGTTGGTCCATTCCAGCATGGAAGTCGAAGTTCAGGGAACCAAGAGGAGGGATTTCCACTGATTTGTCGTCCTGATAAACAAAAGTGGGGCAGAGAAGACTCTAGCCAAGATCAAGCCTCTTACATTATCCACCACCCATCAGGGCTCCATTATCTCAAGCATTTGCTTAGTACCAGCCCCTCTTCACCTGGGCAATGGTGAGGCTGCAGAGCTGCAAACTGCGGACAATTTAATTCACCTTCGCATTTCTCAGGACAGAAAACCCACTGGGAGCAGGTTGCTGGCGAACTGCTTTAATGGGATGTTCCCGCAATGCAGGTGGACTAACCTCACTCTCTGGCCCCTCCACACCTTCTGGACTGCCTGTTCCACGGCTTCAGGGCACACTCACAGATACGTCAATATCTTCTCCAGGCAACTGTGTGTTTTTTGATGTTCTACCACCCACCTAACCCATCTCTGCTGCTGTAATAAGCACCCCCCCCCGTGTCATTTCCCTCTCCCACAGCAGCAGGCATAGCCTGCTGACTGCTGTTGGTTTATTACTGTCACATGTTGTGAAGTACAGTAAGAAATTGGCGTTGCATACTGATCATCCAGATCAGATTATTACATGGCGCACCAGGGTAAAATGGGAACAGAATACAGAATAAAGTGCAACAGCTACAGAGAAAGTGCAGTGCAGGTAATCAATAAGGTGCAAGATCATAACAAGGTGGATTATGAGGTCAAGAGTCCATCTTCTCATATTAGGGATCAGTCTTATATCAGCGGGGTAGAAGATGTCCCTGAGCCTGATGCCAAGTACCTTCAGACTTTTGTATTTTCCTCCGGATCGAGGAGAGGAGAAAAGAGAATATTAGGGGTGGAGTGGGACTGTTGATTCTGCTGGCTACTTTACTGAGGCAGCAAGAAATGTAGACAGTGTCCACGGAAGGGAGGCTGGTTATGCTGTGCCGAGCTTATAACTCTTTGAGGTTTCTTGCAGTCATATGCATAGTTGCCATATCAAACTGTGACGCATTGGGATGGGATGCCTTCTATGGTGCATCTATAAAAATTGGTTTGAGGTGACAGGGGACATGCCAAATTTCTTTAGCCTCTTTCCATCAGGCAATCTGTGGGAATATAGCCAACAGAAATCCTCAGAGGGAGTCAATTCAGCCCAGAGGAAGAACTCACCCCAAATAATTGTCAACGAGTTAACACAATTGGATTGGACCTTCAGTCCTAGAGCTTGTCTTTGCCAGGATAAATGACGCACACGGTGAGCTTGTGCAGGGGGAAGCCTGCTGCAATGGGTCCACAACAGATCAGCGGTGATGTTAGTTGCAAACGTTGTCGCAGGAAAGCAGCATCCATGATCAGGGACCCCATCACCCTGGACACGCTCTCTCCTCGCTGCTGCCATCAGGAAGGTGGTACAGGAGCCTCAGGACTCACACCACCAGGTTCAGGAACAGTCATTACCCCTCAACCATCAGGTTCTTGAACAAAAGCGGATAGCTTCACTTGCCCCAGCTTTGAAATGTTCCCACAACCTATGGACTCACTTTCAAAGACTTTTCATCTCAGGTTCTCAATATTTATTGTCATTATTTCTTTCTGTATTTGCGCAGTTTCCGCACTTTAGCACACTGTTTGAACGCCCATGCTGGTGTGGTCTTTCAATGATTCTATTATGGTTGTTATTCTGTCATAGATTTATTGAGTATGCCCGCAAGAATATGAATCTCTGGGTTGCATATAGTGACTGACGTGCACTTTGATAATAAACTTACTTTGAACTTTGAAATTCTCTTTGTAGGTTGCAAGAGGGCAGTCTCCATGCTCACTGGATGTGCATGAGCAGCGTGGTCACTGAAAGTTCCATTTGGAACATTTACGGGAAAGATTCCAACACGGTGTGCATGATAAACAGTACGATGGCATTGCTCAAGGGAAGTTATACCAAGTATATTCTCCTTGCAGAATAAGGTGAGAGGGAAAAGCTAATATGCAAGTTACAAATATGCAATTCTCTTCAATATATCTTAAGTACATTAAAAGTATTTTTAGATAACTCTACCATAGAATCACAGAACATCACTGCATAGGATATTCTGCCCATAATCTCTGTCAGTTCTTATGAGGAACTTGTCCTTTAATTCTCTCCCTGTATCACTGAATATAATTCCCCCGTTTGAGCTGCTGTACAATTTTCTTATAAAAACTATTATCAAATATCTTTTCATCACACACACACCAGATCAAAAGCATTTGCTTGTTAAGTGAAGCTTCTCCTTACACCCTCCAATTATTTGCCTATCACCTTTCATTGGTTTAACCATCATGCCTCTGAAAAGCTTCCCCTCATTTATTCTATCAAGACAACTCATGGACTTTGAAAACTTACATCAATTCCTTCCCGACCTACAGTGGTGCTAGCAAGTTTGTGAATCCTGTAGAATTTTGTCTATTTCTGGATAAGTATGATCTAAAATGTGATCAGATCTTCACACGTCCTAAAACTAGATAAAGAGAACCCAATTAAGTAAATAACAAAAAAAATTATACCTGTTTATTTATTTATTCAGAAAAATGATCCAATATTACATGTATTTGCTGGGAAAAGTATGTTAACCTTCTACAAAAGCTATTTGGAATCAGGTGTTCCAACCTATCAGATGAGATTGGAGGTGTGGGTTGTAGAGGTACCCTGTCCTATAAAAATGACACACAAAGTCAGGTTACTGACAGATCCTGCTCTTCTCAAGAAAGATCTATTTGTATGCATCATGCCTCGATCAAAATAACTTTCAGAGGACATAGGAAGAAGAATTGTAGAGATGCATGAAGCTGGAAAAGGTTACAAAAGCATTTCTGAAGACCTGAGCATTCATCAGTCCACAGTAAAAGAAATTGTCTACAAATGGAGGAAATTCAGCACTGTTGCTACTCTCCCTAGGAGTGGGCATCCAGCAAAGGTCACATCAAGAGCACAATGTGCAATGCTGAAGGAGGTGGTAAAGGTCCCGAGGGTAACAGCAAACGACCTGCAGAAATCTTCAGGACTTGATAAAGTCTCTGTTCATGTGCCCACTATAAGAAAAGTACTGAACAAGAATGGTGTTCATGGAAGGGTACCACAGAGGAAACCACTGCTCTCCAAAAATAAACATTGCTGCACCTCTCAAGTTTGCAAAAAACTTGATGTTCTACAACACTTCTGGGACAATGTTCTGTGGACAGATGAAACAAAAGATGAACTTTTTGGCAGAAATGTACTTTGTTCTGTTTGGAGGAAAAAGAGCACTGCACACCAACACCAAAACCCTATCCCAACTGTGAAGCACGATGGAAGGAGCATCATGGTTTGGGGCTGCTTTGCTGCATCAGGGCCTGGACAGTTTGCAATTGCTGAGGGAACAATGAATTCAAAATTGTATCAAGATATTTTACAGGAGAATGTCACCGAGTAGCAGTCCATCACCTGAAGCTTACTAGAAGCTGGATAATGCAAGAAGATGATGATCCAAAAGACAAGAGTAAATCAACAACAGAGTGGTTTAAAAAAAATAAAATTCATGTTTTGGAATGGCTGAGTCAAAGTCCTGAACTTAATCCTTTAGAAATGCTGTGGAAGAACCCGAAACAAGCAGTTCATGCAAGGAAGCCTACCAGCATCCCAGAGTTGAAGCAGTTTTGTAAGGGGGAATGGCCCAAAACTCCTCCAAGCCGATGTGCAGGACTGATCAACAGTTACCAGAGACGTTTGGTTGAAGTTATTGCTATACGGGGTGGGGATCACACCAGTTACTGAAAACAAAGGTTTACGTACTTTTCCCAACAAATACACGTAATATTGGATCGTTTTTCTCAATAAATAAAAGAACAAGTATAATGTTTTTGTGTTATTTATTTAATTGGGTTCTCTTTATCTAATTTTAGGACTTGTGTGAAGACCTGATCACATTTTAGGTCACATTTGTGCAGAAACAGAAAATTCTACAGGGTTCACAAACTTTCTAGCATCACAGTATCCTCCTGGAAAGCCTTAACACTACTTTAGCTGTTTCTTTTTTCTCTCTCAATCCCACACTAGTGTTGTTATAGCTATTTTGCTGTTTATTTTATACA